>NC_044358.1:2820638-3120638 GCF_007364275.1 Archocentrus centrarchus
CTGCAGAAAGGGGAAATTTGAAATTTTTGAATGAAACAACTAGAAAATTAAGTGAAAGTAGGAGCAACCCAAGCAGACCAGTGAGTGACAAGCAAGGCCAACTGCCATCACTTGACGCCCAGCTAGCATGATGCAAGGAACATTTTGAGGATATGCTCAACAGGCCTCTACCACAGAATCCACCTCAGCTGAATGAAGGAGAGCCTCTTGATATCAACAAAGGGCAGATCAGTTATTAGTTGGCTATAAACCACAGGCCTTCAAGGTGGCTGTAATTAAACCTCTACTTAAAAAGCCATCACTGACCCAGCTGTCTTAGCTAATTATAGGCCAATCTCCAACCTTCCTTTTCTCTCAAACATTCTTGAAAGAGTAGTTGTAAAACAGCTAACTGATCATCTGCAGAGGAACGGTTTATTTGACGAGTTTCAGTCAGGTTTCAGAATTCATCACAGTACAGAAACAGCATTAGTGAAGGTTACAAATGATCTTCTTAGAGCCTCTGACAGTGGACTCATCTCTGTGCTTGTCCTGTTGGACCTCAGTGCAGCTTTTGATACTGTTGACCATAACATTTTATTACAGAGATTATAGGTATTAAAGGTACTGCACTGCAGTGGTTTGAATCATATTTATCTAATAGACTCCAATTTGTTCATATAAATGGGGAGTCTTCTTCGCACACTAAGGTTAATTATGGAGTTCCACAGGGTTCTGTGCTAGGACCAATTCTATTTACATTATACATGCTTCCCTTAGGCAGTATTATTAGAAAGCATTGCATACATTTTCATTGTTATGCAGATGATACTCAGCTTTACCTATCAATGAAGCCAGATGACGCACATCAATTAGGTAAACTGCAGGAATGTCTTAAAGACATTAAGGCCTGGATGACCTCTAATTTCCTGCTTCTAAATTCAGATCAAACTGAAATTCTTGTACTCGGCCCTATAAATCTTAGAAACATGGTGTAAAACCAGATACTCTGGATGGCATTACTTTGGCCTCCAGTAACACTGTGAGAAATCTTGGAGTCATTTTTAACCAGGATATGTCCTTCAATGCACATATTAAACAAATATGTAGGACCGCTTCTTTGCATTTGCGCAATATTTCTAAAATTAGAAACATCCGTTCTCAGAGTGATGCTGAAAAGCTAATCCATGCATTTATTACTTCTAGGGTGGACTACTGTAATTCGTTATTATCAGGCTGTCCTAAAAACTCCCTGAAAAGTCTTCAGCTGATCCAAAATGCTGCATCTAGAGTACTGACAGGCACTAGAAAGAGAGAGCAGATTTCTCCCATATTGGCTTCTCCTCATTGGCTCCCTGTTAAATCTAGAATAGAATTTAAAATCCTTCTCCTCACCTACAAGGTCTTGAATAATCAGGCCCCATCTTATCTCAAAGACCTTTTAGTCCCATATCACCCCAAAAGAACACTTTGCTCTCAGACTGCTGGTTTACTTGTGGTTCCTAGGATACTTAAGAGTAGAATGGGAGGCAGAGCCTTCAGCTTTCAGGCCTCTCTTCTGTGGAACCAGCTCCCAGCTTGGATTTGGGAGAAAGACACCCTCTCTATTTTTAAGATTAGGCTTAAAACTTTCCTTTTTGATCAAGTTTATAGTTAGGGCTGGCTCAGGTGACCCTGAACCCTCCCTTAGTTATGCTGCTATTTCTCACAGTGAAATCCACAATTGTGCGCAGTTCTCATTATACATATAATGAGCGTGGGAAACAATGAAATGTTGCATGAGAGCAAAGAGTTTATACTTTTTTTTTAATCTATGAGTTTATCTCCTTTTCAGAAGGTGCTTTTGTTTAATGAAGGGAAAAATTATAAATATCAGACTATGATAAAAAAGATTTCTACATAGATTCACACAGTACAATGGCAGCACATTTTTTTTAACAATAACAGAACAGTAGAGTTCAGTTGGAGTTCCTGACAACCGGACGCATATGGGGGGTTGTCACCACATGCTGAGCCGTCAAGCCACCTACCTGCCTGGTCCGCCGGGAGCAGACTGCAAGCAAAAGGAGCCCCGTACAGGCCGGGGAGTATGCTCTGCAGCCAGTAACAATCCTTCCACAGGTTCACTGACGGAAATCTCGTCACAACCTTTACTTTCTTTAGTTAGACAAGTTTGATCGTCAAACATTTTTTCTACACTAAACAAGGCTAGACTCATCTTCAACTGTGTTTACAATCTGATCACCAGCAACAAAAGCCAGCTCCTCAGTGCAGCCAGAAAACTCTTGAAGTCACATGGTCTGATCTTCCATGTTGATTGGTTCTAGGGACATGGAGGCATTTTCGGGCAATGGGAAGTGGCATTTGTAGGCTTTTAATAATTCAGACTACTCAAAGACAGGTATTTAATGGGTTATGACTCGACATGATTGATTAGTGTATGGTACCTGTGGCAGTACTGTTGGGGGGAGCTGGATGGAAAGCTCTGGCGGGCCACCACTTGACATCCCTTGACCTAAGGAATGGAAAAGTAGCAAGAACAGACAACATACCATCTGAAGTGCTAAAGTAGACAGCCCCAGAACTTGTAGGCTACATAAGCTCCTGCTCTTGACTGAAGGAATTATTCCAGCAGATTGGAAGTAAGTGTTGCTGATTAAACTGCCCAAGAGTGGAGACTTGCCACAGTGTGGGAAGTGAAGAGGCATTACCCTGCTGTCTATCCCATGCAAGCTCATGACCAGAATCATATTAGAGAGAATGAAAGAAGCCACTGACAGCAGATTTCGTGACAAACAGGCAGGATTCCAAAAGGAGTGGACTTGCACGGACCAGATTGCTACACTTAGGATTATTGTAGAACAGTTATTAGAGTGGCAGTCATCCTTGTATGTGACCTTCATAGATTCTGAGAAGTTTGTCTGCCTATCTACACTATCAATCTGAAATATCTTGAGACATTATAGAGTGCCCCAGAAGATAGTGCTACTCATTCGGGAGCTATATTATGGCTTTACCTGTCAAGTTATTCATGGCGGGCGTGTGTCAGAGGGGTTCCAGGTATTGATTAGTGTGAGACAGGGCTGCTTGTTATTGCCTCTTCTTTCCTTGTTGTTCTCGACTGGGTTACATGAGCAGGCTATGGAAAGGGAATTCACACTGATGAATTTGTGGATCACCTGACTGTGTTGGCTCACCACCTTCAGCACATGCAAGAATAAATGGAGTCTCTGAAGACAGCCGCTCAGTGCAGGACTTTAGATTAGCAGGGAATTGCTATGCCTGAGCACCAAACAAGTAGTCGTCAACTTAGGAGAAGTAGCAGTTATGGTCCTGGGTCTCTGACACTAGTTTTCTTTTCTTTTAATTTTTTTTTTTTGGCCTTTTCCCGGCTTTATTTGACAGTTTGTAGTGAAGAGAGACAGGAAACTGGGAGGAGAGATGAGGAAGACATGCGGTAAACTTTAACCAGTGCTGTCCAAACTGCCACGTGGTATAAACACGGTTGCCTGCTCACACCCTGCGCTACCCTGGTGCCCCAGACCCACTGGTTTTCTTTAGTGGACTTTTGAAGTTTGGTTGTTTCCATTTGTAATTCCTGGTTTTTGTTTCAGTTTGAATGTGTTTAATCGCGTTTTTAGTTTCCGTGTTTAGGTTAGTTCTCCCTCGGTGTCTGTGTCCCTTTCCGCTTTCCGTTTTATTCCCAGTGCTGTTTGTCAAGTCTGCATTCCTGTCTTCATCTAGTTATTTCCTGTTTTACTTTGTCAGTCTATGTCTCTTGTGCTCTGTTTTTAGCTGTATTTCCGTTTGTGATTGCGTTCAGCTGTGCTCCCCACCTGTTGCCTGTTCACTAATTATCCCTCTGTGTATTTATTGTCTCAGTCTTCCCCATATGGACCCCACCATCCTAAACCCATCAGTTGAGTTTTGAAAGGACATAATACACACTGTAGATATCCTTTGTAATGAATGGTTGATTGCTCCCCGGGAAGAGTATAAGGAGGCTGTTGCATTCAGGTTACAACGACTGGCTGTTGGATTCTTTATGCAAACTTATAAAAAACTTCTTGTTTAACACTTTGCACCTTCACCCACCTACAAGGGCTGTTACTAATACTGTAGATTGGCCACAGAAAAGACTGCTGACACTTCACACCATGCTGCCCCACAGACTGCTAATGCTTCACAGAATGCTGCCCCAGAGACTGTTGTTCCTCCCAGGATCTTATTAGAATCTGAGCATCTTGCACCCATTTCTGCTTCTATCCCTGCCAGCACTCCTACAGTAGGTGGGCCCCATATGGGATAAGGAAGGGCAAACATTATGGGCTCCTTAAGGTTTTGCCCGCGGTTTCCATGGTGGCCCTACATGGGTTTGCCCAGATAGATTTTAACCGGCCCTGAATATGTGTTCATTGGGACCCAGACGGTTGACTTACATGACACCCATGCAGGGTCCATGCATAGCCCATGCATGCATGGACCGTATGGGTCGGAATGAACACATATTCAGGGCCGGTTAAAATCTATCTGGGCAAACCCATGTAGGGCCACCATGGAAACCGCGGACAAAACCTTATGGGGCCCATAATGTTTGCCCTTGCTTATCCCATGTGGGGCCCACCTAGGAGTGCTGGCAGGGTAGGGTGGAGGTGGCCAAGGCCCAGGTCATTCCTGTACCCGATTCTCTTTCCAGGGTGAGGAGGGCCAGGCCCCAGCTTGTGCTTCGGCCCCTTGGGAGGGCTACAAGTTCGGTGGAGCAGCCTGATTCATCTGAGCAGTCAGCAGGTCCTGCATGACACCAGTCATCAGCAAAGATGGCTGAGTGTGCTTCCCTAGTTGCTGAAGGAGGAGGTGGCCTTACAGAGTCACCAGCATCTCCAGCGTCTGCAGCTTCACCCTCTTCCATGTCTCCACTGTCTACAGCGGCACCCTCCTCAGCATCTCCAGATTCTTCTCTGCCCTCAGAGCCTGCGCCTCTCTTTTTTTCACCCTTCAGTGTTTACAGCGGCTGTAGTCCGGCCAGAGTCTCTGCAACCACTGCTTCAATCCTCAATATCTACATCAGCTGCAGCTCTACTTTCTCAGTCATCTCAGCCTGCAGCCTTCCACCTGTCACACCAGCCTCCAGCACCTTCAGTGCCTGCTGCAGCCCCTCGCCAGTCTTCAGAGCCTGCTGCAGCCCTTTGCCAGTCTTTAGAGCATGCGAGTCAGCCTTCAGAATTCCTAGTGTCATCTCTTTTTCAGCCTTCAGAACCTCCACCAGAGCCACCGCCAGATTCACCTGCACCAGCTTCTAATGAAGACCCTCGAGAGGCTGGTCCTCAACCATCTACGCCTCATGGTGTCGTCTTCGTTGGACCCGCTGCAGTTCACCTACCGGCCTGGCATCGGGGTGGATGACGCCATCATCTACCTCCTGCACCGAGCTCTGACCCACCTGGAGAAGCCTGGAAGCACTGTGAGGATCATGTTCTTTGATTTCTCCAGTGCTTTTAACACCATCCAGCCAGGACTTCTGAGAGACAAGCTGGAACTGTCAGGAGTGGACCACCACATCTCCGAGTGGATACTGGACTACCTCACTGACCGCCCACAGTACGTGAGGACACAGGGCTGTGTCTCTGACAGGCTGGTCTGCAGTACGGGGGCCCCACAGGGAACTGTGCTGGCACCGTTCTTCTTCACCCTCTACACTGCAGACTTCTCCATCAACTCCCCACGCTGCCATCTGCAGAAGTTCTCTGACGACTCTGCCATAGTTGGCCTCATCACAGGTGAGGATGACTCAGAGTACAGACAGTGGACTCAGGACTTTGTGGACTGGTGCCAGCGGAACCACCTCCTGATCAACGCCGCTAAAACCAAGGAGCTGGTGGTGGATTTCTGCAGGCGCAGACCCACCACACGGACACCGGTGAACATCCAGGGAGTGGACATTGAGATAGTGGACTCTTATAAGTACCTGGGTGTTCACCTAAACAATAAACTGGACTGGACTCATAACACTGATGCGCTCTACAGGAAGGGTCAGAGCAGACTCTACCTGCTGAGAAGGCTGAGGTCTTTTGGAGTGCAGGGGACACTCCTGAAGACCTTCTATGACTCTGTGGTGGCATCAGCCATCTTCTATGCAGCAGTATGTTGGAGCAGCAGCTTGTCTACAGCTGAGAGGAAGAGGATAGACAAGCTCATCAGGAAAGCCAGCTCTGTCCTAGGATGTCCTCTCGACTCAGTGCAGGTGGTGGGAGACAGAAGGACTCTGACCAAAATAACATCACTGATGGACAAGGTCTCCCATCCCATGCATGAAACTGTTGCTGAGCTGGAGAGCTCCTTCAGTGACAGACTGCTGCATCCTAAATGCACAAAGGAGCGTTACCGCAGATCCTTCCTCCCAGCAGCTGTAAGACTTTATAACCATCACTGCTCCCAACAAAAACCACAATAGCCTACACAATGTAGGATAATATATAATATACTGTAAATAGTCCGGCACATCATGCACATTGTATATAGTGTTATTATTATTAGTAGTATTAAGGTTAATATTGTTTGTTGATTTTATATATATTCTTTTCTTAATAGTGTGAATTATTATATCTTTATTTATATTTATAATAACTGCGGCTGCTGTTACACCCAAATTTCCCCTCTGTGGGACAATAAAGGCTGTTTCTTCTTCTTCTTCTTCTTCTTCTTCTTCAGTGCTTACCCTTCCAGAGCCCTCATCCTCGCCTGCAGCGCCAGAGCCCTCGTCCTTGCCCTCGGCTATAGTGCCGGGGTCCTCGTCCTCAATACCAGAGTCTTTTGAGACGGCTGCACGGCCTGCTCAGCAGCCTCAGCCTACACACCCAGAGCCAGAGGGTCCAGCTCAGTCCGAGCGTCCTATGCCGGAGACAGCGGGTCCTGCTCAGTCCAAGCATCTCCCGCCAGAGCCGGAGGGTCCTGACTCTTACAAGCATCCCGAGTCTTCCAAGCCAAAGTCCACGGTCCAGCATCACTGGTCTCTGGGGAGTTCCATCACCACCACCATCATCAGAGGCTAGCCAGACCACCAGGGGTGACCCATTGACTACCTGCTGGAGCCCAGGAGAGCCTACGCCGCTGGCCACGCAGCCGGCCTCCAGAGTTAATCAGTCTCGCCGTTGGCAGCGCGGCGACCCATCAGAGCTGCTCCACCTCCACCCTGGCCCCACATGGGCGATGAAGCCAGAGTGTCTTCATCGCTGCTGGCCCCATAGCCGACCCCCTGATCTGCTTTGTGTCCTTTTGGGACTTGTTTTAACTGATATTATTTGCAGTGTCACTGCAAATAATATCACACCCTTTTTTGAAAGCACTACAGTCAATTCACATGTGGATCTGAACACTGTAAAGAGGTTGATCTATGCAAGCAGGGGCAGACTAAAACAAAACTGCTTGACGGTCCCACACAGTATCTTACCTGTTCATAGGACTGCGCTTTTCTGGAAAGCGATCATGGATGTCATTCCTAGAATCTGCTGGACCACTCTCCCAAAATGGGGGTCAATGCCCCAAGTGTCGATTTCGATTACCAAGTGTGGGACTTCTGTTACCTTCACTTTCCACATCCTCTTTAGCACTACTCAGCCCTTTATATTTCTAGAGCTTCTCATGGTCCTTCTTCTTAACCCCTTAACTGGCAGCAAAAAAATCACCTGACAAAAACTACATAACACCCTCTGGTTATTATTGGCTCTGAACAACCCATTTCATAGCCTATTAACTGGCTGCGTCTGGTCCGCCGGCCGAATGAAGTGCATTTATATGGCAGGCTAGACCCGCCCATTTTGACTGACACCTCATTCGGCCAATCATGTTAAGAAATGGGTTTCCCAGAGCCAATAATACTCAGAGGGCGTCACGTAGCTTTGTCAGGTGATTTGGTGCAGCCAGTTACATGATTGGCCGAATGACGTGTCAATAAAAATGGGAGGGTCTAGCCTGCCATATAAAAGGGACTACAAACGGCCCGTCACCGGGCCCTTGCCAGTTAAGGGGTTAATATTGTCATGACTTGGCATGTCCTCTGCTTGTCCACCACTATTACATCTGGTTGGTTAGCCATCACCAGTTTGTCTGCATCTGGAAGTCCCACAAGATCTTAGCTCTGTCATTCTCTACCACCCATCATGGTATATCCCATTTTGACCTCGGGACTTTCAGGACATACTCGCCACAGATGTTCCTGTATACTATGCCAGCCACTTGGTTATGGGATTCCATGTATTCCCTGGCTGTGAACATCTTGCACCCTGCTGTTATACCCTGGATTGTCTCAAGGGCAGCTCTGCACAGCCTGCACCTGAGGTCTTGCCTGGTGTGGAAGACCCCAGCCTCTATCGATCATTTGCTTAGAGCTTGTTGCTGTGCTGCCACGATTAGTGCCTCTGTGCTGCCTATCAGCTCAGCTTTGTTCAGCCATCTTGGCTGGGCCAAGGTGGAATTGAACCCAGAACCTTCTTACTGTGAGCTGCCCTCAAGTGGAAATTCTGAAATAAAATAGCCCAGGGCTTAAGTGAGAGAATTAAAACAAAGGATTTTAGAGCTCCACATACTTGGAAATCTGTGAGAAGAAGCACTAAAGCATGAAGTAAGTTCACTTTATGGAGTAAATATAGGCAAGTTATCTCATTAAGGTTCCAAAACAGGACTTTTTTACCTTACTGTTTTACCTTGTTTTACTTTGTTTCAGTTTTGGTTGGCTTGTGTTTGTTGGTTATATTTGATTTTACATTCAGTTGCATTACAAAATCAACTAGGTTGTTTATTTAGCATTTCTAGGCCTTGTAATTTAATTTACTGGATTTGGTTAAATAAACTATTAGAATTAATTTGATTTCACCTCTCTGCTTCATCTGTAATGACTCTTTGTGACTTAGTGTATATTTGCAAAATAATTAAGGTTTGTTAAAGTAATAGATACAAAGGAATCACAAGCACTTATGAACAGCACAAGGAGTAGCAGACTCATTGCAACACAAACCACTGCACAACTGTATTTGCTCTCTTAAGCACACTTCTGACCCTCAAGCACAGTATTGTTTCAGGTCTATTCAATATACAGCTTACACTGACACTCCATCACATCAAAGCCAATAAACAAGTGTGCTGAAATTGAATAGCCAGATAGAATGTGCACTATTGATTGTGTTTTGTTTGCTGTGTGGAAATGTTCATTATCAATGGGAAAGTCATACCAGATGCACCTTCAATCTAGGCACTGGCAAGGTGTGTGTGAAATCTCAAAACAAATATTGATCTAATGGGCAAATGTGCATAGATAATGTAAGACACCATTTTCAACATGTAATTTCAATCCTCTCCAAAAATACAAACTAGAACTTTATCTTTCAGGCCTTGCAATCAGCGAAGTCATTGACAACATGGCTCAAATCCAAAGTTTTGGCATCATACTCATCCTAATCTCTTCTCTGCTTCCTCTTTTGACCACCACTTTTTTTGCTTTGCTCACTAAATACAATTTAAAATGCTGCTACATGGACAAATGACTCTATAAGTCACTTGATGAAAAACAAGCTGTTACATAGTAGATGTCAACAGGTAAGCGGACATCAGGGATCAGCTCTGAGCTCCTTTAAGTTTTCAGTGGTTGACGGATGAAATCAAACAGGAGTCTCCATCGATTATATATGCAGACATTACTGTGATCTGTAGCGAGAATAAGGAACATAGGGAATAGATCCTGGAGAAGTGTAGGCATGCGGTGGAGAAAAGAGGAATGAAAGTCAGTAGAAGCACAACAGAGTACATGAGTGAATTAGAAGGAGGGTGTAACAGTGAAGTTAGAAGGAATAGAGGTAGTGAAGTTGGATGAGTTTACATACTTGGGGTCAACCATCCAAAGCAATAAACAGTACAGAAAAGAGGTGAGAAGCGAGTGCAGGCAGGGTGGAGTGGGTGGAGATGAGTGTCAGGGATGCTTTGTGACAGAAGAATAGCAGAAGGAGTAAAGGGGAAGGTTTTCAAGACTTTAGCGAGACCTGCTATGATGTATGTGTTGAAGATGGTTACACTATTAAAAAGACAGGAGGCAGAGCTGGAAGTGGTAGAGTTGAAGATGCTAAGATTTTTGTTGGGAGTGACCAGGACGGACATCGTTAGATTGAAAGCAGAGGTTGAGTGGTTTCAAGATGTGCAGAGGAGGAATGGTGAAATATTGGACAAAGGATGTTGAATATAGAGCTGCCAAGCAAGAAAAGAGGATGACCACAGAGAAGATTAATGGATGTAGTGAAGGAGGACATGCAGGGAGTTAGTGTGATAGGAGAGGATTCTAAGGATAGGATGAGGTTGAGGCACATGATTAGAAATTAGAAATTCTTTATTGTCATTGCACATTTCCATGCAACAAAATTCTGTTTGACAGCTCTCCCTATTAAGCATATGAATGGGAACAATTATATAAATTGCACAAGCAATAAATAAGAACAGGAAACAAAAAAAGAAACAGAAACAAGAAATTAGCAACAAATATAAATAGCAACAAAAATGAGGTAATACAGGCCTAAATTTCCATAAAGTGTTTACTACCCATGTCAAGTCCCTTGAGAGGTGACCATCAAGACCAAGGCACTTGAAGCTCCCCACCTGTTCCACCTTTTCCCTAGCAATCACCAGACTGGCATGTACTGTGTCCTTATGTTTCCTGAAGTCAATGACAAAACTTTGTCTTGTTGATGTTGAGGAGGAAGTCATTATTCTGGCACTAGGATGCAAGGGCCTGGACCTCCTGTCTGTAAGCTGCCTCATCATTATTGGTTATCAACCCCACCACAGCTGTGTCATCTGCAAACTTGAATTAGTAGTTTGTGTCATGAAAGGGGGTACAGTCATGTGTAAAAAGTGAGTATAGGAGTGGACTGAGAACACAGCCTTAGGGGGTGCCGAGGTTGAGGATGCTGTTAGATGAGTAGAGGTCTCCAAGCCTCACATGCTGTGGTCTGTTGGAGAGGAAATCCTTAATCCAGTTAAAGAGGTGGTAGTCCAGGCCCACTGTCAGCAATTTGTCAACCAGCTTGCCGGGGTTGACAGTGTTAAAGGCTGAGCTGAAGTCTCAAGTCATCCATTTTGATAACGAGAGACCGAGCGTTGACAAGAAGTAAGCTCGGAATGGCGGGTCTGTGTGGAGCCTGGCACAGTCTTGCTCTGCAGCCTGCCCTTTTACCTCGCTTCTGCCATCTGTATCTCCACGGTCTGGGTCTGGCGGCAGTTCGGATTAATTCCAGGTGTTTCCGTGGACGAATAGTCCATTTTGGAAATGTCCGCTGGAGCAAAGCTCAAAGAATGTTTGCCTATTTCCATAGGTTCTAATCACATGTACTTAAAAAAGCTGCCGTGCTTAGGAGAGCCTGTGGCTGCTGCAACTACTCATGCTGCCATCTTTTTCATGCATAAATGATCGACTTTGGTGACCTCAAAAGGGACCAGCCAAAAGAAAAAGTATGTATTCAAATTGTTGATTTGGCCACTACCACCACTAAGGCTTATTTCCTTAAACTGGTAAGAAATAACAAGCAATCAGCTCTCACCTGACCATGAAATAGTTTGCTTGATTGTCCAATTACTTTTGGGTCTAATGTAAAAAAAAAAGCATTGTCTGTAACTCTTAAAAATGTGATACATTTATTACACCAGGTAAATTAAGGGTGATTGCCTGCATTTTGCATTTTTAACAATGTGATTATTTAATTAAAAATCCTCTGTGTTGGTATGCAGAGGCAAAATTACAAAAATTGCATCATAATTCAAATACTTATGGCCATAACTATATGTGAACACATTAAGACATTTCCTTGTCATGAATTAAGCATGTGTAATAATGTTTTTTCCAAAACCATTTTGTTGTCTCAGATGATTAAGTAAAATTCTGTAACAGTCAATGAATCACTTTGACTAACATTAGACTGCTTGGCTACCTCTCTGTCATCAGCTGCTGTTTTATGGCAATAGCTAACAATGGTAAGACAATTTAATAGCACATAGTGTAGTTGCAATGTATGCACATGTAGATAAGGTTTGAAGAAAGAATGCAAGTTGGTGTAAAACTATGAAGAAGAAGGAAATGAGCAACACTACAAATGCTAACTAAGTGCAGCAAGGAAGGATACCTGTGAAAACAATGTTACGCTCTATAAGAGATAAAGTTGGTATTGTTTGACAACGTAGCTTCAAACATGTTCTGTACTAACATTTGATAATTATCACTAAAGACAAAATCCAGCTGTAGCTGATGGGAATGTTTCTCAGGTACCTGGTCAAACTAGTCTGCTAAGGCTTGAGATACAATATTCATCTAAAAGGTAAGAATACTGGTTCATTACCACTTTATTTCATTGTGTGTCCACTCTATCCTTTCTCCTCTTTCAATCTGTCATAAAAGGACAAAGAAGGTACTTTCAAGTACCAACCATCTGAATGTCTGTGCAACACTAACCTGTACAAGGTTATGTTGTTGAGAAAGGGTTGAGGGTTATTCAGAGCAGATTGGCTAAGGCTACAAATGAGGAGGGGGTCTTTGGTAAAGGTGGAAAAGGTTGCCATCTTAGAGTGAGCATGATTGATGTAAGCACAGCAGCACTCATGCCAAGCCCTTGCTGACTGTCACTGTAGCGACAGGCAGGAAGAGGAAGTGGGTTGACCTGGGGGTCATTGTGACAAAATGCTTAACAACAGTAGCAAAGCACTCTGGGTTGCGGGTCAGGGTCATATGCATGAACATAGAAGTGGCTTGCTGCTGTATCATTTGGATTCAGGACCTCAAAGCAAAAATATTGCAAATATTGCTACATTGTAATGACTTCAGAGTACTTTATTAAAAACAACATGATAAAACCTTGCAGACTTGATAAGTGTGCTGGATAAGATTCACATTGTCATCCCTTTGCTCTTATGGAGAATTTAGTGTCTGGTATGAATCTGGTCTTAGAAGCTTTTCCACAAAAATGTGATCATTGTCATTCTTTGCTTGAACTTCAAGAATGCAGAATGAAAATCTTGCTATTCTTGCCTAAAGGCTTAACATTGTTAAAAGTGTCAGCACAACAAAATTATATAAGATGTACTTGAGCATCTACAGTTCAGTATATCAGTATAGTAAAACCCACAAAACACCACTCTACTTCAGCACTTGTAGCAACAGTATATGTGTAATCTATTTGATATGTATATATATTCTTGCCTCTTTTAAATATGTACCTGCGTGTCCTTCAAACAAGCTCACCATGCCGAGCAATAGGTATCAGTTAGGTGGATTTTATATTCTGAAGGAAAACCAGAGGAGGCAGACCCTGACCTCAGCATCAGTCACCCAGAACCACAACTCCAGGCCTCATCTCCATAGGAATCAATAGACTACAGTAATAATGGTGATCTATGGGGCCAACATCAAAGAAGGCACTGACCTTTTCAGGCTGGAGGTTGGGGGATGACCATAAAGCTCCACAAGCATGCGTGTGTGTGCAGAATAAATGTTTTATCAAAGAACAAAGCTCACTGGTGTGTACACAAGATATATGTATGTATATAAAGAAAGTGGCCCACATGAATATAAAGGAAAAAGCATGCATATATAAAAGTCACCACAGTTAAATTTCCTTATGTCATCACTGGCCCAACTACATTTATAAAGTATCTCAGTTTGTTTAATTTGCTATTTTAATTTATTTATTTATTGAACTTGGCTTCATGTCATGCATCTGAATATTGTACAGTTTTTTTAATGAGTTTGCCATTGTTACAGTGCATCTATAAATATTGTAGTTTTTTTAATGATAGTTCACCATTGTTACAGTGGCGTCTAATGCTATAGATTATTGATAAGCTCATTGAAATACCTCACTTTATCCTGTTGGACATTTTTGTTACATTTTGTCATAATCATATCAATTCTTGAATTATTATGCATGTGTGCATGTCTATATGCTCATATTTGACCTTTAACCAAAAAACTCTGAAACAGTTCCTTAAGTCCAACTGAATGAACAAATGGTCACAAATAACCAAAACATGCATGTTTATTATGTTTTATATCAGTTCAATAATAAAAAAAGAGAAGAAAATGAGAGAGTCTAAATCAGACTATATACACTGATCAAGCAAAACATTATGACCACCTGCCTAATATTGTGCTGCCATAATAGCCCTAACCTGCCACGGAAGGTTATGCTGTGCTACAGTATCTGGCAGCAAGATGTTAATAACAAGTCCTGTAAGTTGTGAGGCGGGGCCTCCATTGACAGGACTTGTTTGTTTGGCACATTCCACAGATGCTTGATTGCATTGATATCTGGGGGATTTGGAGGCCAAGCCAACACCTCAAACTCCTTGTGCTCCTCAAACATTCCTGAACCATTGTTGCTTTGCAGCAGGATGTATTATCCTGGTGAAAGAGGTCACAGCCACCAGGGGATTTCCATGAAAGGAGGTACATGGTCTGCAGCAATGTTTAGGTAGGTGGTATGTGTCAAAGTTACATCCACATGGATGGCGGGACCTAAGATTTCCCAGGAGAACATTGCCAAAGCATCACACTGCCTCTGCTGGCTTGTCATCTTCCCATGATGCATGCTGGTGCCAGGTGTTCCCCAGGTAAGCAACACACACACACCCGGTCATCCACGTGATGGAAAAGAAAATGTGATTCATCAGACCAGCCCACCTCCTTCGATTGCTCCACAGTCCAATTCTAATGCTCACAGCCCATTGTGGATAGGGGTCAGCATGGGCACCCTGATTGGTCGGCTTTGCAGTCCCAGACAAAATGTGATCTACTGTGTATTCTGACACCTTTCTATGAGAACCAGCATGACCTTTTTTTGTCAATTTGAGCTACAGTAGCTCTTATGTTCAATCAGACTACAAATGCAAGCCTTCACTCCATACATGTATCAGTGAGCCTTGACCACCAATGACTGTTGCTGGTTCACCACTGTTCCTTCCTTGGGCAACTTTTAATAAATACTGGCCACTGCAGACCAGGGTTATTATAGTTAACGAAAACGAACGAAATAACGAAAACTAAAATTGAAAAAACATTGTCGTTAACTGAAATAAATAAAAACTGCAATTAAAAGGAAAAAACAATAACTAACTAAAACTGTATTGTGAGTTTAACCCCTTAACTGGCAAGGGCCCGGTGACGGGCCGTTTGTAGTCCCTTTTATATGGCAGGCTAGACCCTCCCATTTTTATTGACACGTCATTCGGCCAATCATGTAACTGGCTGCACCAAATCACCTGACAAAGCTACGTGACGCCCTCTGAGTATTATTGGCTCTGGGAAACCCATTTCTTAACATGATTGGCCGAATGAGGTGTCAGTCAAAATGGGCGGGTCTAGCCTGCCATATAAATGCACTTCATTCGGCCGGCGGACCAGACGCAGCCAGTTAATAGGCTATGAAATGGGTTGTTCAGAGCCAATAATAACCAGAGGGTGTTATGTAGTTTTTGTCAGGTGATTTTTTTGCTGCCAGTTAAGGGGTTAAAAAACTAACTAAAACTAACTGAAATTATTGTGGATTGATCATTTTTCCGCTCTCCGAGTTTAAGCTGGGAGCGCCGTCGGGCAGCTGTGTGCGTGCGTGTGCACGAGAAAGCAGCAGAGTCGCTCTGAACCGACCGGGTTCAGAGCGGGTCCACGCTGCTGCAACGCTGTGATTAACCTGTTCAGTTCTTGTGCGTTTCCGTACTTTATCAGTGAGAGAATAACAATCAGGAATAATAATCAAAGCATCAGTATAAGGACTCACAAATGTCAGCAAGTTCCTGGAGGGAGACTGCTAAAACTGTCAGAATGGACGTGAGGAAATGAAGGAAGTGGAAAAACAGGTACAAATATGTTTGCAGCCAAAAAACTGAGCACAAAGAGCGAGGACCAAAAAAAGTCCCAGCTGGCACGGCAGCACACGACCCCAAGGTAATTAACACACACAACACACACAGCTACACAAGCATAAATGCGGACATGAGGTCGGACACTTCCGTAGGTTGTGTACAGAGGCTGCAAAGACCCTGCAAGTCTAATCAGCGAGCATCTAACCAAGCTAGCTCCAAAACAGAAGCAGCTTCGGGTGGTGGAGAACATGAGGATGCAGCTGGATGTGAGCTTTGACTCCTTCAAAGAGTTTGTTTTTGTCAAACACCACATGTAGGTGTTGTTAATCTACTGCACTGACACTGGAGTTTATTGGGAGTATATTGTAGAATTTATTGAGTTTGGGAATTCGTGTTTTTCTTTGTTTCTCCCTGTTGATGTTCATGTGTGTCCTAATTATTACACATTTAGCATGTAGTGCTTCTGTCTTGTGAACTGTTGGTTGTTGAATATATTTCTTTATGGTATCATTTGTTGAGTTTTTATTACACAATAGTCACTTTTGCGCATTGAATCTTGCACCTGAAAAAGGATAAAAATACTAAAACTAATACTGAAACTAATGAAACTAAACTAAAACTAAGCATTAAACCAAAAATAAAAAGGAGCAAAACCACTCTGAAAACTAATTAAAACTAACTAAAACTAAACGATAATGTAAAATCCAAAACTATTATAACCCTGCTGCAGACTGGTACCACCCCACGAGAGCTGCAGTTTTGGAGATGCTCTGACCCAGTTGTCTAGCAATCACAATTTAGACCTTGTCAAACTCACTCATATCCTTATGCTTGCCCATTTTCCTGCTTCTACCACATCAACTTTGAAAACAAAGTGTTCACTTGCTCTCTAATATATCCCGCCCAATAACAGGTGCCAAATGAAGAGATAATCAGTGTTATCCACTTCACCAGTCAGTGGTCATAGTGTTATGCTTGATATTTATCGAACTTCTCATGTTCCATCCTTGATGTTGCCATCACGTGGTATTGCTACATCTATCACTATGACTTTCTTCCTCTGCTTGTCTACCACTGCAATGTTCAGTTGGTTAGCCATCATCAGTTTGTCTGTCAGTATCTGGAAGTCCCACAAGATCTTAGCTTGGTCATTCTCTGTAACCCGTGGGAGCATATCCCATCTTGACCTCTGGACTTCCAGGCCATACTCGGCACAGATGTTCCTGTAGCCAGCCATTTGGTTATGACATTCCATGTATGCCCTGCCTGCTTGCATCTTGCACAGTCAGCACCTGGGGTCTTGCCTGGTGTGGTAGTCCCCATCCTCTATTAATATTGTGCTCAGAGCTTGTTCCTGTGCTGCCATGATTACTGCATGTGTGCTATCTTTCAGCCCAGCTTTGTCCAGCCATTGGTAGGATTTTTCTATATCAGCCACTTCTCCTATCTGCCAGTGGTACATGTCCAGTGCAGGGGCCTGTCCTTCCACAATGGATCCTGTTCTTGCGCCTCTTCTTTCTCGCGTTTCTGCTGCCTGGGGTATTCACTAACCACAGGATCAGCTGTGGGCATCTTCCTGATGTATTCATGGATCTTTGTTATTTCATCCAGGATAGTGGTTCTAACACTGACTAGTCTTTAGCCTCCTTCCTTCCACTTAGCGTACAGTCTCAGGGTACTGGATTTGGGTTGAAACCCTCCATGCATGGTAAGCTTTCTTGTCTTGATATCAGTGGCTTCAATCTCATTTGAGAAGCGTATTATCCCAGCAGAGTATCTGACAACTAGCAGGGTGTACGTGTTGATTGCCCAGATCTTGGTATTCCCATTCAACCGACTCCTCAGGACTTGCCTTACTCTCTGCAGATACTTGGCAGCAGAGGTGGGTTGTCAGAAAAATAAATACTTTGAGTATTTATTTTTCTGACAACTTTTTACTTTTACTCCGTACATTTTTACAAAATATCTGTACTTTCTGCTCCTTACATTTTCAAAACAGGTCCGTTACTTTAGATTTAATGCATCTGAGTGAAGTTTTTATTTCCGGTCACTGGGGCCTTCAAACATCAAACCGATCTGAGCCTAAAAGTGAAGGAACTATAACACACAAAAGCCAATCCTACTGGAGTAGCCTTCATCACTGGGGCTTATCACATATGTAAAATGGTGAAATAGGCAAAACCATATAATTTATGTATCATTTATAGCGCTTTATTCGGGGGTTACAGTGGCCTGGACTGAGTGCAGATGTCCGTAAGTTGTGGTCGGGGTACTTCAGCATCTAGCTAGCACTACAGAAGAGGAGTGAAAATGAATGGAGTAATGTGTTGTGACAGGTAATCTCAAATGTAACGTTTCTACCAGCTAAACAAATATCAACAAACACAAACTGTTGTGTGACAAACTGTTTGTGTGCAGTTTGTCACACAGTGTATCTGCTAGCTAAAGGTCCAGCTGCTGTGTTTCCCAGAATGAGAGAGAAGTTGACTCACAGATGGAGAAAGATGTAAGAAAGAGGAAGCAGAGAGGTTGGATTTAACGTTAAGGACTGCCCAGTGACATTTGATAAACTATAAATTTAAAGCCTACATGTAATGTCCTCATTTTTTAAAAATCAGACATTGATCTGTATATGATGTGAAGTTATGTTTTTCATATTGTGAAACGCTGAACCACCACAACCGATCTTAGAATTCCCCCACCTGCCGAATCCCACTTTAATCCCGCAGATTTATATATATATACACTGCTAAAAAAAATAAAGGGAACACTTAAACAACACAATATACCTCTAAGTAAATCAAATTTCTGTGAAATCAAACTGTCCACTTAGGAAGCAACACTGATTGACAATCAATTTCACATGCTGTTGTGCAAATGGAATAGACAACAGGTGGAAATTATTGCAATTAGCAAGACACACTCAATAAAGGAGTGGTTCTGCAGGTGGGTACCACAGACCACTTCTCAGTACCTATGCTTTCTGGCTGATGTTTTAGTCACTTTTGAATGTTGGTGGTGCTTTCACACTCATGGTAGCATGAGATGGACTCTACAACCCACACAAGTGGCTCAGGTAGTGCAGCTCATCCAGGATGGCACATCAATGCGAGCTGTGGCAAGAAGGTTTGCTGTGTCTGTCAGCGTAGTGTCCAGAGGCTGGAGACACTACCAGGAGACAGGCCAGTACACCAGGAGACGTGGAGGAGGCCATAGGAGGGCAACAACCCACCAGCAGGACTGCTATCTCCACCTTTGTGCAAGGAGGAACAAGAGGAGCACTGCCAGAGCCCTGCAAAATGACCTCCAGCAGGCCACAAATGTGAATGTGTCTGCACAAACGGTTAGAAACCAACTCCATGAGGATGGTATGAGGGCCCGACGTCCACAGATGGGGGTTGTGCTCACAGCCCAACACCATGCAGGACGCTTGGCATTTGCCAGAGAACACCAGGATTGGCAAATTTGCCACTGGCGCCCTGTGCTCTTCACAGATGAAAGCAGGTTCACACTGAGCACATGTGACAGACATGACAGAGTCTGGAGACATTGTGAAGAGCGATCTGCTGCCTGCAACATCCTTCAGCATGACCGGTTTGGCAGTGGGTCAGTAATGGTGTGGGGTGGCATTTCTTTGGAGGGTCGCACAGCCCTCCATGTGCTTGCCAGAGGTAGCATGATTGTCATTAGGTACCAAGATGAGATCCTCAGACCCCTTGTGAGACCATATGCTGGTGCGGTTGGCCCTGGGTTCCTCCTAATGCAGGACAATGCTAGACCTCATGTGGCTGGAGTGTGTCAGCAGTTCCTGCAAGATGAAGGCATTGAAGCTATGGACTGGCCCGCCCATTCCCCAGACCTGAATCCGATTGAGCACATCTGAGACATCATGTCTCGCTCCATCCACCAATGTCACGTGGCACCACAGACTGTCCAGGAGTTGGCAGATGCTTTAGTCCAGGTCTGGGAGGAGATCCCTCAGGAGACCATCCGCCACCTCATCAGGAGCATGCCCAGGCATTGTAGGGAGGTCATACAGGCACGTGGAGGCCACACACAACACTGAGCCTCATTTTGACTTGTTTTAAGAACATTGCATCAAAGTTGGATCAGCCTGTAGTGTGTTTTTCCACTTTAATTTTGTGTGTGACTTAAAATCCAGGCCTCCATTGGTTAATAAATTTGATTTCCATTGATGATTTTTGTGTGATTTTGTTGTCAGTACATTCAACTTTGTACAGAAGAAAGTATTTCATTCATTCAGATCTCGGATGTGTTATTTGAGTGT
Source organism: Archocentrus centrarchus (assembly GCF_007364275.1). Lineage (NCBI taxonomy): Eukaryota > Metazoa > Chordata > Actinopteri > Cichliformes > Cichlidae > Archocentrus > Archocentrus centrarchus. Next base: position 2,840,788 of record NC_044358.1, read on the forward strand.
TCTCTTTATTTTTTTGAGCAGAGTATATATATATATATATATATATATATATATATATATATATATATATATATATATATATATATAATTAAAAAAAATTTTTTTTTTTAAACCTTTATTTTACCAGGTTAAAATGTTTGAGAACTAGTTGTCATTTACAAACACGACCTGGATACTTTTTCAGGTGTATGCAGACATATTTTTAGGCACCCCCCCCAAACCCATGTACACACACACACACACACACACACACACACACACACACACACACACAAAACGCAACCTCTCAATATAACATATATTGTAACTACAGCACACAGTGGCAGAACAGTGACCTGTTATTTTACTACTGGTAACTTAAGCTAACCTGAGTATTTAAAAGCCTCCTCTTGATACAAATGAAAATCGATTGAGAGCGTTCTCGAAAGCGCGTGCTGGGGCGCCTTTTGTGTGTGTGGGAAGGGGGGGCAGGAGAAGGGAAGGTGAAGGAGCGCAGGGGCACCTAATCAGCACCGTGCATCTGTTATTGATCATATTATATGCACAGGTGTTATACAGAAAATGCGAGAAATATCTTCCCGACATCGCTTTGGTGCCCCCCCCCCCCTTTTGTGGCGCCCCTATGCATTGCATATAGTGCATACCCACCTTTTGCGCCACTGCTATTATTTATTGTTTATGTGTGGAGGCAGCACTACCCGCTCACTGTAGGTAACAGATTCAAGCTATGTACATTCATTAGAATTTAGGTTGGAATAATGCTTGTATTCTCAGTTTATACTATTTTATTATATTAATATAGCAGGTTCAGTTAACTTTACACAAAACTAGCTGGTAGCAACGTCCTCCGAAGAGCTACTTTTACTTCCTTACTTTGAGTACATTTCAGAGCCTTTACTTTTTTACTTTTACTTGAGTAAATACTTCAGCTGTTACCAGTGTATTTTTTTAACACAAGTATCTGTACTTCTACTTAAGTACAGAATGTCTGTACTTTTGCCACCTCTGCTTGGTGGTTGCAGCTTTCCTAGAGTATTTACTCAAATGGTTCCCATTTGCCTATGGAATTCCAAGGTACTTGTAGTTATCCTCAATATCTGCAGTAATGCCTTTTGGTTGTGCAGTCCCCTCAGTTCTGACTACCTTCCCTCTCTTTGTCACATCTAGCTACACTTCTCCAGTCCCAATGACATTCCAATGTCATTGCTCTAGATCCTAGTGGTATGGATCAGTTGTCTCACTCCTGGCATAAAGTTTGATGACATCCATGTAGAGAAGCTGATGTTTGCTCCATTACGCAGTCGGTATCTGTAGCATGTCCTGCAGAGCAATCCTGCAATTGGTGGTGACTTTTGCAGTTGGCTTGAAGTGGCCTCTAGTGTTGTTCCCTGTGCCTTTGGGCCGGGGAAAGGGTCCCGACTGTTGTTTGTGCTTATGCACCAAATGACAGTTCAGAGTACCCACCCTTCTTGGAGTCGCTGGGCAGGGTGCTCAAGGGTGTTTGATCCAGTGACTCCATCATCCTTCTGGGAGATTTCAACACTCACGTGGGACAGTGAGACCTGGAGGGGCATGACTGGGAGGAATGGCCTGCCTGATCTCAGCCAGAATGGTGTTTTGTTATTGGATTTCTGTGCAAGCCACAGTTTGTCCATAACAAACACCATGTTTGAACATAAGGATGTCCATAAGTGCCCATGGAACCAGGACACCCTAGGTCGCAGGTCGATGATCGATTTTGTAATCATATTATCAGATCTGCAGCCATATGTTCTGGACACTTGGGTGAAGACAGGAGGTGAGCTGTCAACCGATCACCACCTAGTGGTGAATTGTATCAGGTGACGGGGGAGGATGCTGGACAGACCCGGCACACCTAAACATATTGTGAGGGTGCCCTGGGAATGTCTAGCAGAAGCTCCAGTCCACGAGATTTTCAACTCCCACCTCCGGCAGAACTCTGTCAGAGTTCTGCAGGTGGTGAGGGAAGGGAAGGTGAGGACATTGAGTTTGAATGGACCATGTTTCGCACCTCCATTGTTGAGGCTGCTGCTTAGACCTGTGGCTGCAAGGTGGTTGGTGCTTGTAGTGGTAATCCCCAAATCAGATGTTGGTTACCGAAGATGAAGGGAGCCATCAAGCTGAAGAAGGAGTCCTATCGGGCTTGGTTAGCCTGTGGGACTCCAGAGGCAGCTGACGGGTACTGGCAGGCCAGTTTGAAACATGGCTTGGGCGGTGGCTGAAGCAAAAACTTGGGTGTGGGAGGAGTTTGTTGAGCCCATGCCAAAAGACTTTTGGACAACCTCGAAGTGATTCTGGCAAACTGTCAGGCAACTCAGGAGAGGAAAGAAGTGGGTTGGATGAGATTCACCCTGAGTCCCTGAAGGGAGACCGGAGAGTGTGCTCCAACTATTGATCACACTCCTCAGCCTCCCCAGTAAGGTCTATGCCAGGGTGCTGGAAAGGAGGGTCCATCCTTTAGTCCAACCTCAGATTCAAGAGGAGCAATGTGGTTTCGTCCTGGTTCGCTGGATCAGCTCTTTATCCTCTTGACAATATTCGAGTGTGCATGGGAGTTTGCCTATCCAGTCTACATGTGTTTTATGGACTTGGAGAAGGCATTCGACCGTGTCCCTTGGGATAGCCTGTTAGGGGTGCCTGGGTGTCTGGCCCATTGTTGTGGGCCATTCAGTCCCCATACGACCACAGTGAGTGCTTGGTCTGTATTGCCGGCAATAAGTCAGACTCGTTTCCTGTGGGTGTTGGACTCCTCCAGGGCTGCCCTTTGTCACCGATTCTGTTTGTAATTTTTATAGACAGAATTTCTAGGTGTAGACAAGTGGTGGAAGGTTTCTGCCTTGGTGGCCTCAGAATCTCATCTCTGCTTTTTGCGGATGATGCGGTCCTGTTGGCTTCATCAGATGGTGACCTTGAACTCACAGTGGAACAGTTCACAGCCGAGTGTGAAGCAGCTGGCATGAGAATTAGCAGCTCTAAGTCTAAGGCCATGGTCCTCAGCCGGAAAAGGGTGGAGTGCCCACTCTGGCTCAGAGACGAGTTGCTGTCCCAGGTGAAGGAGTTTAAGTATCTCCAGTTCTTGTTCACGAGTGATGCGAGAAGGGAGCAGGAGATGGACAGATGGATTGGGGGTGTGTTTGCAGTGATGCGGAGCCTGCACCAGTCTGTCTTGGTGAAGAGGAGAAGGAACTGAGCATGAAAGCAAAGCTGTCAATTTACCAGTCAGTCTATATCCCTACTCTCACCTATGGTCAAGAGCTTTGTGTAGTGTCCAAAAAAACGAGATTGCGAATACAAGCAGCTGAAATGGGCTTCCTCCAAAGGGTGGCTGGCCTCTCCCTTAGAGATAGTGTGAAGAGTGCAACCATTCGGGAGGGGCTCAAAGTAGAGCTTCTGCTCCTCCACATGACAAGCTGGAGGAGGTGGCTGGAAGAGGGACGTCTGGGCTTCCCTAGCAAATTTTAGTTGACAACTGACCCATTTGCTGGCAAAACTACCTTAGTGCATCTTGGTATGGGTTATGTAATGTGTTGGAGAGTGTCCGCTAACATTGTCCAACATGTAGCAGACATCTTATGATTTTGAAGTCCATAGAATACAATTTACATCATTTTCATATTTATCAAACTATTCAGTGATCCCTTGTGGGGCTACTGTCATTCTGACCATCTGCATCAGTATAGAAATGTTTAATCACAGGATAAAGGTGATAACTACAAATACCTTTGTATTGATTTGCAGTGACCTTTCCCTCTACAGGGATCAGAGGACCCAAACTATGCCAGCAAAGTGCCCCCTAAACAAAAACACAATAACAATATGTAAATATTAATATATAATCTAATGTGTCATATTTCACTCCCAATAACATTTTCCCAAAATCAAGTTCTTATACTTTCAAGGACATATAGTTGATAGAACTTGAGAACCTTTATCTAAGGATTATCATTTCCATAGGTTTACCTGCCTTAATGACAACATATAGTTTACTTAAAATAAAAGACAAAGTACCTGAATATTTCTCTCAAATATGTAAAATACATAACAGTGGAATACAGCTTGCTACTTAAGTTTTTTAAAGAGTTTTCCTAATGCTTTATAGATAGAGCATCTGAAAAGAACCTTTGTAATCCCATGATAATGGTTATAACCATATGAACAAAGTGATAGTCACACATCATTTCAGATGAGGAAGCTAGTTGATGATATTAGATTATTAATAAAAGATCAGTCTTAACCTTCACCATAATGTCTGACCATAATGTCTACCCAGCAGATGTTTCAAGTTAGTCAGATCTGTCTTTTAGCCTTTCTTTGGTTATGCTTTGGTACTTGCTTAAAGAAGTCATTAACTTGGATGGACTTATTTCCAGGACAATGACATGGCTTCCAGTTTTGTTGATTAATTGGATTTATTAGCTCACAAAAATCCTTTGACAATCCTTTCCTTTGTAATAAATGCAGAAATACACACACCTCGCCAGACGGCTCGATACAGCAGTTCCTCGCCTCCCGCCTCCAGGCCTCCATCAACACCCAAACCCCCAGGCACCTTCTTGGCCCTCCCCCAGCCCAGGACCCTCTCTCTGGGGTCATTATGGGCTCTGACATGCCCCGCTGGCTCCATGAATGTTAATGCCCAGTGGAGGGAGCTAGGGGTCCAAACACACACACACACACACACACACAGAGAGAGAGAGAGACTCATGCAATTGCATGCACACGCTTCTGTGTTTTTATAAAGTATGTTCACAATCTGAGAAAATGGTATACACAAATACAAACACACTTACTCACTCATGTGTGCACGCACACACACACACACACACTCATGTGTGCACGCACACACACACACACACACACACACACACACACACACACACACAATGTAAATAGATTATACAGTTGCAGAGGGCCACACACAGTCATGCACAAGTTGCCCCCCCCCCCCCCCCCCCCCCCCCCCCCCCCCCACACACACACACACACACACACACTCACCCTCTTGCTATCTGATCAGAGATCACACAGATGGTAGATACGTTCTTCATGTCATGCAGCCAGCCTGGGGCTCAGCAAACACCTATGTTAGTGTAGAGATGAAGAGATGGATGACTCTTCCACCTTCCTTCCTCTGTCCTCTGCAGGACTCTTGTCTTTTTTACCTTTTTCTTTGTCTTTATCCACTTCTCTTCTTGTTATCTGTAGATGTTTCGTTCTTGCTTCTCCTATTATTTGGTACCCAAGCTTTGGTCTTACTGCTCTATTTTTTGGCTGCCATCAAACATGACATCTCTTCACTTCATTTAATATCATCAAAAAAATTAGGTTGGTTTTTTTGTGTTTGTTTTTTACACTCACATTTTTAGTAAGTGTATGTGTTTGGGTTATGTTATATAGAGTGGTTCCCTTTTTCTGTGTCAAGCACTCGTTCAGTTTGTTCTCTTTTGCTATTAATTGATTTAGACTTTTTGTTTTTCAGTCAAGCTAAAATGTCTGGAAAACAATACAGCAAAGACATGTAACACCAACATGACTTGAAAAAGTAGCAGTAACAGTGAAGCCAAAGGGAAACCAAAAGTTGTGTGGTTCATTTTTGGATTTGCCTTGAAATAAAGTAGATGATTGCTCTAATGTGGTGAAAATGCATTTCAAATTGACAACCATAGATTTTCTGCTCTGATGACACAATAACAATAACACATACACACACACACAAAGGTGCACATTTGCTAGTCTGACAAACATTCACAACACAAAAACAAATGCAAAAAATACACATAAACAATGCACTTCAAGAAAACACTTACTGGTCATTAGTAATGTTTAAAAATTAGCTAACATTTTGTTTGGTTTTTGCTAAAAATCATTCAGTTTTAAGTTAAGTATAAACGTAGTCCGTGTGTTATTGGTGGTTTTGTTTATGTTGTGTTATTTTTATTTGTGCTGTTTGTATTTTAAGTGTGTGTTTTTATGAGGAAAATTAGCTAATCATTTCTTGATTTACTTCTTGATTTACTTATTTACTTGATTTACTTATTTGTAGTGCGTCATTTCTAAATTCAGTGGGTGCTTTGCTTAAATATTAAAGCTTTTTTCTTCATTTTTCTTGTGTTTAATCTCTTTTCTTACAAGTCACATTGATGTCTTAACTATCATGATAGTTTGTCCAATTTGGTCCCTTTGCCATCACCCTGTTGTGGCTGATGGTATATGTCTGATTCTAATTTTGGTAGTGGCTATTTTGTAGTCCTAAATAGACTGAGCTAGCACTAATCTTTTTTTTTCTGTTTTAGTGCTTGCAACACGCCAGCAGCACATTGGTGGAAGAGAGCTAATAGATAACGGCTGTTATTTGGAAGCTATGTAAACACATTTACTTTTAGGATTGTACTTTACTCACTAAATATTAATTTGTTTTTATCTTTAGATATTCTTTGCTTGTTTCACTTTCTATCCTGTTAATTATGACTGCTCTTATGTTTCCTCTACTACGTCCTTCACCCCTTTCTTTCCTCATCCTCACATTTCTTCATCCTCCTCTTGTAGCCACAGTCTCTTGCCTCTTTCCCTTTCTCCTTCTTGAGTATTCTGCAGTCAAGACAATCAGGCGCTCCAGTGGAATAAGAATTCCTGCATTATTTGATCATCAGTGTTTATTGTAATCCTCGACCCTGGCCCTGCATTTCAAACACAGATTGTGGATTATGGTGCTTAGGTGGCTGCTCTCTCATTCTCTATCTCTCCGTGTGTGTGTGTGTGTGTGTGTGTGTGTGTGTGTGTGTGTGTGTGTGTGTGTGTGTGTGTGTGTGTGTGTGTGTGTGTGATAGTTGAAAATAGCTCAGAAATGGCATAATGGAACAAGCCACCGTGTGTATTTTTTGCTTGTGGTTGGAGATATAGTACATAACACACTTGTCTTATGGTACAAGAGTCAGAGGTCATTAGTGTAAACCTTGTTCATTTCAATGTCCCCTACACACAGAGAGTGACAAAAGCATGTAAGTGTTGTAGCCATGCTTATTATAACCATTATTTTACAAGATAAGACTGATCATATTTACTATTAATTAATCCATGCACAGAGCTGAACCATCTAATTCTAGCAAGTCCCTTAAAACTTTGAACCAACAGAGAGTGATGTGAAAAAGAATTTCAGATGTAGAACAACATTTGAATACAAGTAAAGCTGTTTGATGCATATCACAGGAGCTTTCACTAACCTAAGACCTACAGCAAACATATGTGGTTCTTACCAACCCTTACAGTACATGTCAGTTTCATTCTTTCCCTACATTTTTGATCATAGATTATAAGGCATTTTTAGGTAAAATACCAAAAATCCATTTCTTTTTTCTCTGTTTTGTGGGAGTTTCTTTCAGGTCTATATTAGGTCTTAATGCCAAAAAAAAAAAAAAAACTTTTGTTGCAAAATTATTACAAAATTGTTTTTTGCTCATATTCATCTAGTTTTATTTCTTCAGAGGTCAAATGTGACATGCTATTTGGATGCAAAGAATAATGTCATATTTAGAATCCCCATATACCAGTCTCATTTCCTGTATGTTGCCAATACAATCAAAGCCAGTAGAATTTTAAACATTGTTCTGAGGATAAAAACTAATGACCTAATGAAAATCTGACCTTATTTGACCTTGAAGAAGAGGGCAGAGGTCCAAAGTAACACAATATTTAGAATCTCCATATATCATTCCCTTTATGCCTATATGTCGTCAATACAAACAGCAGCAGTAAGAAACGCATTTTTAAATAGCTCTGTATAGCACTATTATCAGTTTGATCTTCAGATCAGTCTATTGACTGTGAAGCAGAGGTCAGAGGTCAAATGTGACATATCTTAAATCTTTCTACAGTACTTTCTATTTGTTGACAATACGCACCACACCTGTGAGAATCTTAGTTTCTAAGTTATATGGCTTTTTTGTCAGTTTTCAAGCTAATAGATAGATAGATAGATAGATAGATAGATAGATAGATAGATAGATAGATAGATATGAATGTGTAGTGTATATTTTCCTGGCGACCATCAGTGTCATGATCCTGGGCCTTTGACCCAGTGTTTTGTCTTCTGGACTTCAGTTTCTGTTCCTGAGTCTGAGATTTCTTCTTCGATTTCTATTTTATCTACATTCTCAGGTTTTAGTTGTAGTTTCTTGAGTCATCTTCTTGGTTATAGTTTATTTGCATTTAATTCCTTGTTGCCCGTGTTCTTTGTGTCAAGTCTGCATCTCTGTCTGTTGTGTTTTGCCAGGTCCTGTTTTTTTGCTGGTCCCTTGTCTCTTGTGCATTGTGTTTAGTTTTAACTTCCGTTGTCTTGTTTTCCCTGATTGGTTTCAGCTGTGTACCCTTGTGTTTTATATTTTCCTAATTTCCCCTGTGTGTATTTATGACCTGAGCTTTACCTCTGTTCTTTGTCGTGTCAGTCCTCATTCCCTCATCCATTCTAGGCATTGTATTTCCGTTTCCTGGTTCTGTGTCTTCTTGTGAATTCCTAGTCTGTTGGATTTGTTGCTCCTGTTGACCTTTTCTGTGTTTCCTTGTATTTTGTGAATGATCAGCAAGAAGCTGGGAGCAAGGGGAAGACACACAGCAAAAGGCCCAGGGTGGATCCAGATCTGGCCTTTGTGTTAGCCTTATAGCATGTGGATCACCTGATAAATCCAGTGAACAAAACAATTACCCAATGATTGATTATTATTTATTTATTTATTTATTTTTACTGAATTGTACATTAACAAGTACAAAAAACCCTGTAAAATACAGTGAATGATGCACTGAAGTTCGTCTGCATATTTCTGCAAACTCTGTCATTAGAAGCTTACTGAAATACTGTAGTGCACATTAGCAACCAGGGTCATGCTGGCAGTAATTATCAAATAGCGTTCCAAGCAAGCTTACATTCACCAGATCAACTCTAAAAATGTATGTAGATGAACTGCCCTTGTAAGAGAGTGCATGGATTGCTAATTTATTATCGCTTTTGTTTTATTTATGTGCTTTGTTGACAAAAGAACATTAACTAATACTGACTTTCTCTGAAAATTCAGAGATTTAATCACTGCATAAAATGACAAATTAAAGGTGAAAAAGTGAAAGCAGCAGGTAACTATATCCTTTATTCTGACTTCTTCAGTTCTCATAAAACACATTAAATGAGTTCAATGGAAAGAAAAACCCAGCTCAATTTACGCACAGACACACACACAGACACACACACTCCTTATTGACGTGTCTGACAACCAATGGCAGGACATTTTTATCAGCTTGTACACCACTCTTATTTTCCCAATAACTCTGACAGCTTTCCACTGAACTGTGCAAGACAGAGAGAAGGAGAATGAAACAAAAAACACAAAGGAGTGGGACGTGGTTTAAAACAACACACACTCACATCCAGCCCAAATAGTGCAATAGTAAGCCAATTGAGTGAAAGAAAAATCACTCCTACATGCATAGTGGCAGGCAACGGAAATTTCCTTGCAACCCCAATGACTGGCTATTAATAAATGGAGTAAGAGTCTAATGAGAATGGAATCCTCTGGAGGCAACTCTTCTTTTCTCTTTGCTGCCCTCTCTCTCATCATTCCCTTTTTCATAATCATAGGTGTTAATAAAATGAACTCCATTTAGATGTCACATCAGCACCAGCTCAGTTTGGCTGCAGTTGTTTTTAACCATACTGTATACTATCTGACAAATGGTGTTATTTCTGTTCAGTGGAAAATGCAACTTTTAATAAGAATGGTTTATGTCAATAAACTGCAACTGCAGGTGCCCTAATAGGTCCAGGTTTACTTTGTGCTCCACTACCTTTTGCCAGTTTCACATAAAAATACTTTTCATACTGTTCCTTCTACCTACTGACTTTTTAAAATGCTACACTGAGATGATCAGTTTCTATTTGATGGCTGATCAGTTTGTATGTATTTTGGACTTTTACATTTAAAAATCAACAGCATTATAAGTAAAACTTAGCAAAAAAATTAAAATAAATATCAAAATAAATACTGATGAAATGACTGAGTTTATATTGCAGGGGTATTAACTTGTAAGCAGTGTTTTAATATTGTAAGCTGGTCAGGTGGAGCTGCTTCTGCAATCTCATAAGTTGATATGTTTTGTAAATCTTAATCTGCAAAGTAACTATTGCTGTAAAGCTGTCAGATAAATATAGTGCTGTGCAAAGTATAGCTATAACAACTGTATGTAAAGTTACAATAGTAGATTAGAAAAATTTTTTTATGAAATGTATAGTCAATTTAAATACATGTGTATTCCCCCCAACAGTCTCTGTTGCAATTATCTAATTTTATAAACCTTTAGCATTTCATTTAACGTGCATATGTATTATATTAAACTGTTTATGTGAACATGACAGAAATATTATGGGAATATCCCATATTTCAGGTTTGAGGGTTTTTGAGTCTTTGCAGTAGAGACAAATGCCATCAATGGAAGTGCCTGAGAATGAAAGGCTGACTGACTTTTACCCCCAAAGTCTTGTTAAAAGGGTGTTAATATCATTGGTTTGTTTTTTGTTTTGTTTTGTTTTGTTTTTTGTTTTGTTTTGTTTTGTTTTGTGTTTTGTTTTTTGTTTTTTTGCTTGGAAATAAAATATAAAAACTAAAATTTTGGACCTTGGTCAGTAGTTCCTCAACAAAGACAAGCATACTGTGAAGAATAAAAGTGAATAGCATATAATATTTTATAGCTTTTTTATATCTTAAGCTAACTGATAATGCTTGACTATTATAAGACAAAAATAGATATACTGCTTAACAATTGATTTCTTTGCAAGAGCAAAGCCAACTGAACATAACCTAAGTTACAATCTCAGCATAATGTCAGGTCTCAACCATGTCACTGAGTATCTAGGTTTAATACTGCAAAATTGTTTGCAGCAAATCTACTGATTAAAGAACACTGCAGTAGTCAAATCGTGTTAATTACACAAATATCTGAGCATGCTTGATTTAAAATGTTTGGCAAGATTTGTATCTGCTTTGGGACTGGATTTGTTACCTTCAGATTCAGAAAAGTGTGACATTTGGGGCAATTTTCTGATGTTTTAAGTTAAATCTAAGCTAAAGCTAAAATCAAAATTTGAATATTCACTCGCTGGAGAACAGCTGCTGGATGGAATGACAGAATTCTACCTCTACTGCACTTTGGGCGGCTGTGGCTGAGATGCTATAGCAGGTCGTCTACAAATCAGAAGGTTGGTGGATTGATCCCCAGCTCCTCCAGTCCATGTGTCGTATCTTTGTGCAAGATTCTGATGCATCCATTGGAGAGTCAGAGTGTGTGTTTGTGTGTGTAAATGTTAGATAAACAAGAGCTTAGGCATAGATAAAAGCAGTGTATAAATGTGTTTGTGAGTGTGTGAATTAGACTTATAGTAAGAAAGTGCTTTGAGTGCTCTAATTGAGGAGAAAGGTTCTATATTAAAGCCATTACATTTACGTACTTTTAGGTATGTACTCAGTATACTCTTCTGCAGGTTCTGTGTGAAGTCTATGCGCCACTGCTATGTGCTGTAACACACAACACTGCCATCTAGTGGAGCATAAGTGGACAAGCTTTCTTCACACTAGTACAGATGAAACTGGATTTCTACACACACACACACACACACACACACACACACACACACACACACACACACACACACACACACACACACACACACACACACACACACACAAAAATAGTTTAATCATTCATTTCAGGAGATTTTGTCCCTGGGAGCTACACATCCTGCTAATGGAACAGTGCTTAGGACAGTGGTTAGTGGTTCTCAAAGTGGGGTCTGGGGACCTGCAAAAGGTCCTAGAGGAGTATTCTGCTAGGTCGCCTGCAAAATGGTAAAATTGGTAATTTCACGTTAATTTATTTCATTATAGTAATGTTAGAAAATCTTATTATAATAGTGTTGCTTTTACATTCTCTAATTGTGATCATTTCCAAAGTTTGGACACATTTGTTATTCAGTGCTAATTCAGAAAGGATTCCCGTATGAGATCACCAAATGGGAGGTCCTGGAATCTGCTGTGTGTTTGCAAATATTTCAGAATTATTCTCCCACGGTAGCCAGTTAGTGTCACACCTTAGGGTGTACGTGTTACAGTTCTGTAGGCATAGATGGAACACGAATATGCAAGGCTGCATTTTTAATTGCTCTTCTTTCTGAACTGTATGCTTTCTGAATTGTGACTAACGGGGAGTGTGCAGGGGCTCCAGTTAATGAGGTTGGGTGAGCAATAGGGGGCCGGCGCTGGTCTTCAGGGGCCGACAGGGCCCATTGGTTCTTCTCCTCTCTCACAGAAAGAAGGAGAGCAGGACAGAGAGACATAGAGAGAAACACAACCATCGTTTTTATTGGCAAAATAAGAATAGAAGATGTGAGCCAAATGAAGAGTGTATCTTTTGAAGCATTAGTAAATCTTTTAACTTAAGTCAGAAAATATTAAGGAAAAAGCATAAAATTGAAAGACAGAATAAGAGTGGGTGACAGAAGGAACTGGGTGGGAATACAGAAACGTGTCCAACTGAAATTCAATATTCCTTCATCAGCTGCAACCTAATATATTGCCAAAAGTATTCCCTTGTTTGCCTTCACACACATATGAGCTTGAGTGACATCCCATTCTTAATCCATAGGGTTTAATATGATGTCAGCCCACCCTCTGCAGGTATAACAGCTTCAAGACTTTCCACAAGGTTCAGGAGTGTGTTTATGGGAATTTATGACCATTCTTCCAGAAGCGCATTGGTAAGGTCACACAGTGATGTAGGACGAGAAGGCCTAGCTTGCAGTCTCCACTCTAATTCATCCCAAAGGTGTTTTATCAGGCTGAGGTTAGGACTCTGTGCAAGCCAGTCTTTATGGACCTTGCTTTGTGCACTGGTGTGCAGTCATATTGAAATGGATGGAGCCATCCCCAAGCTGTTCCCACAAAGTTGGGAGCATGAAAATGTCCAAAATGTCTTTGTATCCTGAAGCATTAAGCCTTTCACTGGAATTAAAGCCCAACTCCTGAAAAATATCCCCACACCATAACCCCCCTCCACCAAACTTTAAACTTCACACAGTGCTATCAGACAAGTACTGTTCTCCTGGCAACTGAGAAACCCAGACTCACCCATCAGATTATCAAATGATCACTCTAAAGAACACCTCTCCATTGCTCTAGAGACCATGCTTTACACCACTGCATTCAACATTGCACTTGGTGAAGTAAGGTCTGGATGTAGCTGCTCTGCCATGGAGATCCATTCCATGAAGCTCTCTACAGAGTGTCCTTGAGCTAATCTGATGGCTACATGAAGTTTAGAGGTCTGTAGTGATTGCCTCTGCAGAAGGTTGGAGACCTCTGCACATCTTGCACCTGCTGACCCTACTATCTCATTTTACATGGCCTACCACTTCATGGCTGAGTTGCTGTTATTCCCAGTCACGGCCACTTTGTTAAAATAACACTAACAATTGACTGTGAAATATTTAGCAGCAAGGAATTTTCACATCTGGATTTGTTGCACAGCTGGTATCCTATCATGTAATTCACTGAGCTCTTGAAAGCGACATGTTCTTTACAAATCTTTGTAGGAGTAGTCTACATAATTAGGTGCTTGGTTTTATACACCTGTACCCATGGAAGTGGTTGGAACACATGAATTAAATTATTTGCTCGGGTGAGTGAATACTTTTGGCAATATAATGTATCTCACACATTGAGTGGGTTGTGAGTGAGTGGGGAGGGATGCATGATTGCAGATTTACTGACGAACTTCTGAAGGTCCTTAAGAGACTAAATAAAGCCTAGTGTTCCAGATCATTCCATCACTGAACCCTTCCACCTTCATTTAAATTTTGACAACTATATAAATGTCTATATAAATGTGTTCAAAAATATTTTGTGTCCTCCAAAAGGATGTCAGCGATAGTTAACAGCAAAATTCCATGATACTTTTAAGAACCTTGTTATTAAATGTATGAATGCTACATAATTTCAATAATAATGGCATAGCATTTGTAATTCATCAAGAGGTGGGGTATAGCCCAGTCCATCACAGGGCTAACACAGAGAGACAGAAAACCTTTCATGTTTACATTCACACCTATGGCCAATTTAGAATCACCAATTAACCCATCAAGCATGTCTTGAGACTGTGGGAGGAAGCCAGGGCACCCATCCAGACACAGGGAGAACAACTACCTATTTTTAAGGGCTTACATCTAATTGGATAATTTGGATAATTTTTGTGCATTACAGTCTTTTGTAAGCACTAACTGCCTGAAGTCTGGAAACCAGTGAATGTCAGAATCAGCTTCTTCCTTTGTGATGCTTTTTCATGTCTTTACTACAACTGTCTTCAGATGTTTTTTTCTTTCTGGTGTTTTACTGTCTTTAGTCACTGCATGCTCATTCTGGTTAAGATCTAGTATTTGACTCAGCCATTGCACTGACCTTTTATGCCAGTACAGTTTTTGACGCATCAAAATTAGTCATTATGTTGATGTGACTAATTGAAAAGGCTAAATATGAAAAATACATTTAATTTGCATATTAAATATTTTGTGAACTTAACATGAAGTTATCTCTGTGGGGCACTGAGTTATTTGGTAGTCAGTCCAGGCAGTGCTCATGTTGGTCTGCCTTGTCTTAGAGTCGTGGTGCACTGCTCTATCAACCAGGAGCTGGTGCTTTGACTCTCAGGTGCTATTTCCAATGCCCTTTTCAGCTGTGTTCAGGTATTAACTCCTGTGCCTACTCTACTATGTAGTTATGATGCCTGAGAGGAGCTTCCATGTTGTGGATAGGCAGGTAATCTGAGGCTGGTGGTTTGATGGTATCATACCCTTGTGGGAATCCTTCATGATTAGGGTTGTTCTGCTCTGTGTTAGCCAGTCTGGATGAGTACCTCCTTACTTGTGCTGTCAGGCATTCATGGAGTGCTGTTAGCTTCTTCAGCCAGTAGGCATGGATCATATCAGATCCTGTGCTGTCCAACTCTTCATTCCAGAAAGTCATTGTTGGATGTCTGCCTTTGTGATTTTGAGTTATTTTTGTTCTGGGAGGGTGCAGTGGTCTGCTCTTTGATCCACCAGCCACTTGGCATTGGTGTTGTGTGATGCCTTTTTTTTGCCAGATGTTTTTCCAGTGTTGCTCCATTTCAGCTCTGGGTGGGTCTGCCCCCATATTATTATTCCCTTGTGGCTGAGAGTACAATGATACAATGGATCTTTGGCAAATGGGCTATTTATTCTCTGCTTCCTTGGTATATCTCTTCAGCATAGTGACCAGAGCTGTGAGCCAGTTGGCAGTTTCTAGACATCTCATTGTACATCTCATTATACTTATTATTCATCCAGGACTATCTCTCGACCCTTCTGCACTTCAGTTAACTGACTAACATCCTTCTGGGCTCACACACACGCACACACATACATACACGCACACACACACACACACATATATATATATATATATATATATATATATATATATACTGACAGATAGATAGCAAGGCCTTGAAGTCTGAGGTCATGGTTCTCAGCTAGAAAAGGGCGGAGTGCCCACTCAGGGGGAGTTGCTGCCCTGCATGGAGGAGTTTAAGTATCTTGGGGTCTTGTTCATGAGTGACACTGCACCAGTCCACCATGGTGAAGAGAGAGCTGAGCATGAAAGTGAAGCCATCGCGTTACCAATCAGTCTTCGTCCCTACCCTCATCCATAGTCACGAACTGTGGGTAGTGACCAAAAGAACAAGATCATGGATACAAGCGGCAGAAATGAGCTTCCTCCTAAGGGTGGCTGGCCTCTCCCTTAGAGGTAGGGTGAGGAGTGCAGTCATTCGGAGTAGAGCCGCGGCTCCTTCACATTGAAAGGAGCCAGTTCTGGAAGTTCAAGCATCTGACTAGGATGCCTCCTTGGCCCCTCTTGGGTGAGGTGTTCCAGGCATGTCCTACCGGGAGGAGGCCCTGGGGCAGACCCAGGACATGCTGGAGAGATTATATCTCTTGACTGGCCTGGGAATGCCTTTGTGTCTCCTGCAGATGAGCTGGAGGAGGTGGCTGTGGAGAGGAAGGTCTGGACTTCTTTGCTTAGATTGTTGACCCTGTGACCTGGCCCTGGATAAGCAGAAGAAAATGGATGGATGTATGGATGGCTAGATAGCACCAATTCCCAACTACAGTCACCTTAAGACATTTTGTGTTTTATGTTAAAGACCCTGCACAACCTCCGATGAGCAAGCACTTGGTGACAGTAGGAAATAAAACTGGAAGAAACTTCAGTACCCCCATACCCAGGCCTAGGACGCAGCAACCATGGGTTGCGACTGGTTTGGGGTAATGGAAAAACAGAAGAGAGCAGAGAGAGACAGGACAAAAGGCAAACTATGGAGAGTCTGAGTGTAACCCTATAATGGTGACAGTGTCGGCTGTGACACAACGTACTTCAAAAGTACTGCCGTTCACGGACCTCCAGCAACAAATACCATAATACCCCTACAAGGCTGTGAAGTGCAATTTCTGAGCTTTCAGGAACCATTTGAATTTTTCTGATAGGACAAACGGTTGCAGAGTTACGATAAAGCCAGCTGATCAAAGTTTCTTTGATCAAAGTTTCTTTGATCAGCTGACTCTGCGGCGATACGCTACATGTTAACCAGCTGTTCATAGCTAGTAAGGGCAGGTAACCAGCGCTTCAGTAGCGATCACCCGGCATTAAAGGGTTAATGATTATAGTGGTGTATAAACATACAGAGTCAAAAGAGATGGGTGAAGAACAAAATGCTTGGTGCATCACTGGAAGTCCCCCAGCACCCTAAGCCTATTGCAGTATAACTAAGGGATGGTTCAGTGTTACCTGATATAATCCTAAGCTTTAGCAAAAGGAAAAGCTCTAAACCTAATCTTAAAAGTAGAGTGTCTGTCTCACAAGTCCAAACTAGGAGATGGTTTCACAGAAGAAGGGCCTGGTAACTGAAGGCTCTCATACTAAGACCTTACATACAACTTTTGAAAAAAAAAACTCAGGGAACTACAAATAAGCCTGCAGTCTGAGAGACAAGTGCTGTGTTAGGATAATCAGGTACAATGAGATCTTTAAGATATGACAAGACCTGATTATTTAAGATTTTGTATGTGAAGAGAAGGATTTTAAATTCAATTTTGAATTTAACAGTGTTACAATGAAAACAAGCAACTATGGGAAAATATGGTCTCTCTTTCCAATCCCAGTTAGTACTCTCACTGCAGTGCTCTGGAGCAACTGAAGGCTTTTCAAGGAGCTGACCTGATAATAGTGAATTACTATAGTCCAGCCTAGGAGTAATAAATGTCTAAACTAGATATTTAGCAACACTCTGAGACAGGATATTTCTAATTTTAGTAATATTGTGCAAATGAATGAAGCCAGTTCTACATATTTGGTTAAGGACAGATCATGATCAAAGATGAATCCAAGATTCCTCACAGTGTTACTGGAGCCTGAACCAATGCCATCTAAAGTGTTTGATTAGACACCATTTTTCTAAGATTTTTAGGACTGAATACAATAACCACAGTTTTGTTAAATTTACAAGTAGGAAATTAGAAGTCATCCAGGCCTTTATGTCTTTAAGATATGTCAGTACAGTATTACCAATGGCGTGATCTAATCTCTGTAGTAAAACATGGAGGTCAGTGTTATTGGGTACTATAGTGCGGTCTAGCAGGAAAAACACAGAGATGGGTCCATTGTCAGAGGCCATAACAAGATCATTCCTAACTTTCACTAGTGCTGTTTCTGTACTATGATGCACTTTAAACATAAATCCATAAAGTCATTATTAGTTGAGGTTAAAGGAATACTCAGATCAACAGAGCTCTGGCTCTTTGTCAGGTTGGGTACAGTGCTGCCAGAAGTGAAGGAGACATCTATTCACTGATCCACACCGCTAGGATCCAGACTGGACTGGAGTAGTGCAGTCATATGGTAACCAAGAGAGGGAAGATAGTCAGAACTGAGGGGACTGCACTACCAGAAGGCAACATTGCAGACCCTGAGGACAGCCACAAGTACCTTGGAATCCCACAGGCAAATGGGAGCCATAAAGAGGCCACTACTTGTACAAGTACTTGGAGAGATTAAGGCAAATCCTGAGGAGTCAGCTGAGTATGAAGAACAAGATATGGGCAATCAGCACCTATGAACTGCTGGTCATCAGATACTCTGCTGGAATAATAAGCTGGCCAAAGCAGGAGATAGAAGCCACTGACATCAAGACAAGAAAGCGCCTTACCATGCATGGAGAGTTTCACCCCAAATCTATATGCTAAACAGAAGGAAGGAGACCGAGGACTAGTGAGAGTCAGAATCACTATCCTAGATGAAGAAAGAAACAAAGATCCATGAGTACATCAGGAAGATGGCTACAAAGGATCATGTGCTTAGTGAGTACCTCAGACAGCAGAAACCCGACAACACAGAGACATTAATCATGGCAGCACAGGAACAAGCTCTAAGCACAAGGTCGATAGAGGCTGAGGTCTACCACACCAGGAAGGACCTCGAGTGCAGGCTGTGCTGAGATGCCCCTAAGGCATTCAAGGACATAACAGCAGGGTGCATGATGCTAGCAGGTAGGGCATACATGGAACACCATAACCAAGTGTCTGGCATAGTATACAGGAATGCAAGAAGCTCGATAAATACCAAGGGCTTAGAGAAGAGTTAGAGACTATGAGGAAGGTGAACGTAATAATGGTTCCGGTGGTAATCAGAACACTCGGGGCAGTGACCACCAAACTGGGAGAATGGCTCCAGCAGATTCCAGGAACAAAATCCCAGATCCCTGTCCAGAAGGACAAACACACACACACACACACACACACACACACACATATATATATATATATATATATATATATATATATATATAGGTAACATTGTTGCTATGTCAATTTCTAGCAATATTTTAGTGTTTAGTTTTGAAGTATATAATTCGTAATCACTTAATCACTAACTCCATAATCTGACACAGCCTTGTAAATAGGCCAAACAATGTTGAGTGGGGAGAAAAAACACGTCTCCAAGGATAATTTGTTAACTTCCCAATGGAAATCTGTCTCTGCAGAGGAGGTATCCATTTTCAAAACTGACAGGCCTGCTATGTGTTTGGAAGAGGAACACAGCACAGTAATGGAATAATTTCAGAAGTGTTATATACAGTATGTAAAACTTCAATATTTACACAGTATTTGTTAGTAGAGAAAGTAACTCCTTGTTTGCCTCTACACATATTTAATTTTTTGTTTTATTTGCTTAGATATAAGGATTTCTCTTTGTTTCTGCAGCATTTTACTTTATAACATATGGCACTTCATTTAACTTTGAACAGAATCAATTTGATGTGTTTGACTGTAAAAATATTTGTAATGTACCTTCATTTTTTTATATAAAAATTTTTTACTGAGCCACAGTAGGGTCTATACCAGAAATTTTGTTTTGATATTTGCAGCATTTATAATTAATGCAAGTTTTGTCGTTCATCTCCTAACCACAACATAATCTCTTTCTAGTTTGTATACTTTTTTTTACATTCATGCTTTCCTTCATCCTACAGACGTCGATGAAGCTGATGCCACTCTCACTCCCTGCCCTAACTATAGCCTCCTTATTGCACCTCTCTCTTACCTTTACTTCATCTCTCCACTTCTCTTGTATAATGATATTCTTCTTCTATTTAAAGGCCACTAAAGATCAAGCTTTAGAAAGACATTTCAATTTACTTACTGGCCTTTAGAAAGCACCTCCGGTTAGATTTGGATGCCATGGTACAGTTAATGGTGTATATCTGTTAAATGGCAAGCATGAGCCACAGCATCGATCACATCTGAAAGAGAAGATGGCAGTAGATATAACAGCAGGTACAGAGCATTATCCCTCTGTCAAGGAAAATGGAGACTTCTACTGGATGTGGATTATCTGTTTTAGTGTAAGCATTACATCCCACGACCCCTTCAAACAAAAGGGTTTTCTATTCCCAGCAGTCCAGCTGTGTTTTTTCACTCAATTAATCATCAGATTGGAGAAAGGCTGCAGGCATCAATAATTTTAGAGGAAATGATCTTTACAGTAAAGAGTATAAGCAACGGAATAGCTTATCATGTTAGAAATCCGCATTATTATTATTTTTGTTCCTACCCTGAGGTTTGCTGATGCCTCACTAGACAAGAAATATGTATCAATGGTTAGACAACTGAACAGGCAGCATCAAACAGTAGCCACAGGTGAGCCACCACAAATTGTCCAGATGGAATAGTGTATTATGGTATCTATACCACAGCAAAACATTTATCTGTTTAAACTCACTTGTAGCCATTTTTCATTAGCTAATGAGCTGGTGTTTACAAATTAACTCAGCATGGCCCCGTACTACAAGGCAAGCGAACCCAGGGTGTCCCAAAGAAGCAGTGTTGGCAGCAATTACATCATCATGATTAATCACAAACATGGGCAGGTCTAATGTCAGCAGAGTAGCACATTTTACAAAGAGCAAAGTAAATTATTAGAAAATTTTGAAGAGGTTATACACATAATACAGGGTAAAAGAAACACATGTTGTGTGTATCCAAAGCAGGAGTGTGTGAGTGTGAGTGACTTAACCTGTATTAACACTTTCCTGGTGAGTTTATGGTCCCAGTCTCTCATTTAGGCTAGTTTTGAATTTTTTAAAAATTGTCCATTTTGTAAATCTTGGTCATATTATATTTCAAAAAGGAGGATTAACTGGGGCATGCCCATTGGCTAGAAACCAGAGCTTGTTTTCCAACCCCACTTGTGACATCAGTAACTTTATGAGTTACCATGCCAGCAACAAGTCAGTCTTATCACTTTTGTAGAGCCTGAATTTCATTGCATACTTTGTTACTTGCAGCGTTTGAGTATTTCAGTGTGTTTGCTATCAGTTTATGTAGATCTGTGTTGAGCTCTTTGGGCCACCATAGTTAAACAAATCATAGTTTAACAAACTGTCTTATCAAGGTAATTACGTAGATGTATTTTTATGAAGTAAAAATACTGTATACATGGTGCTAAATGTTGTGGAACATCTCATGTACAAAATTTTGTTATCTACAAAATCTGTTATTTTTTTATATCATACTGGCAACAATCGATCACTTGCACTTGACTCTAAAGCAACCTGGATTTCCTGTAGTGTGACAAATCAAGAACCCTTCAAGAACATGAAGCAGAGAGTAGTGAAGAACTGTTGTGTTGATGTGGCCAAACAGATGCATTTTCAGTGCTCTGTGACACCATGCCACAGTTCAGATTATTTCTGAATGTACTTCCTCACATGCATCAGGATGTTACAATATAACTCTGCCTTTACAGTGTGAGCCTGGTGCACATATTCACATTGCTCAATCCTGTGAATGTTGAACACAACAAAGGACTCCTGATTTGCTACCTTTGATTCAGGAAACTGTGGAGTCCTCGATTAAAAACTGGAACACAGCCCTCCAGTGATCCTCAACATGAAAGTCAGGTCAGATTGACTTTTGATTTTTCACAACTGATTTTCACTTAGTGTGTGTTTGAGGTCCATGGTAAAATTGCAGATGGTTCCTAGGATACTTCAGAGTAGAATGGGAGGCAGAGCCTTCAGCTTTCAGGCCCCTCTTCTGTGGAACCAGCTCCCAGTTTGGATTAGGGAGACAGACACCCTCTCTATTTTTAAGATTAGGCTTAAAACCTTTCTTTTATGATAAAGCTTATAGTTAAGGCTGGATCACGTGACCCTGAACCATCCCTTAGTTATGCTCGAATGGGCCTAGGCTGCTGGGGGGTCCCATGATGCACTGAGTGTTTCTTTAGGGTTAATCATTACTTATTATTAATCTCTGGCTCTGTTCCACTGGATCTATTTTGTCGTGTCTCCCTCCTCTCCTCAACCAGTCACAGCAGATGACTGCCCCTCCCTGAGCCTGGTTCTGCCGGATGTTTTTCCTGTTAAAAGAGAGTTTTTCCTTCCCACTGTCGCCAAGTGCTTGCTCTTAGGGGGTCAGTTTGACTGTTGGGTTTTCTCTGTAATTATTATAGGGTCTTCACCTTACATTATAAAGCATCTTGAGGTGACTATTTGTTGGGATTTGGCACTATATAAATAAAACTGAATTGAATAGAATAAGTCGTCAAAGCAGAACGTCAAGAGAAAACGACCACAAAGCAGTCAAGATGTCCATGAGGAGATGACCTCAAAGGGGAGGTTGGGGGAATTTAAATCAGGTATGGTTCCTGTATTTTTTTTTTTTTTTTTTTAATGGGCAGACTTGCATAATTTTGGATTTCGTGCATCTCCTAAAAACAGCAAGCACTGATCTATGGAAGTAAACTGAGAGCACCCAACGGAATGCAGTGATTGGTCAGGAGATTGAAAAGGTTAGAGGTCAGAGAAGTTTAAAATGTATTTTTACTATAAAATTTAATAAATGGACTGTCTAGAATCTAAAATCCTGTTCTGTTTCTATAAAAGAACCACAGATCCCCATTCATTTCTCTCATGAATGTGATATTGCAATTGTCCAAGGCAAAAAAAAAGAACACCAAAAGAGTGTGTTGGTCTGTGTGTGTGTGTGTGTGTGTGTGTGTGTGTGTGTGTGTGTGTGTGTGTGTGTGTGTGTGTGTGTGTGTGTGTGTGTGTGTTAGTAATCTGTTTTCTTTGATCTCTCTATCTTCATCTTTCTCTGTCTCATACACACACACATACATGCTAGTGAGTGAGAGGATCCAATCAAGGGCGCTCCAGCTAAAGAGGGGAAAGGGTGGGGGTGGTGTCGAAGTGTAAAGGGGTGTAATTTCAGTTTCATATGTCACCCCCTCAACCCCCCCATCCCCGACTTGACAATACTTGAAAAACAATGAGAGTGACCCAGTTGCAGGATTCCAATTAGTATTAGATATGCAACAGTTGAGATTAGAATGCGCCTCTTCCCTCAGCGGGAGGGGGGATGGAAGAAGAGAGGGGATGAGGGGAGGGTGGAGGCTCTCGCTGCTCTGATTACCAGCCAGAGCGCAAGTGTCGGGTTGTGATAAAGACGTGTGTGTGTGTGTGTGTGTGTGTGTGTGTGTGTTGCAGAAAGGGGCGTGGGGTATGGGGGGGGGCAAGATAAGGCATCAGGGGGACACGACACAGCTGAGCATTGGCACACCATCTTACCTACACACACACGTACGCACACACAGAGATCTCAGTCTGTCCTGTCTGTCTGCAGAGGGAATATTTATTTCTAAAATAGCTTGACTCCTCCCTGACGGGAGTGGAGGTTATTTTAATCTGTGGAGAGGGAATAGAAGAAGATAGGGCGCTGCTTCTGCTGCTGCTGTGTGTGTGTGCGTGTGTGTGCGTGCGTGCGTGTGTGTGTGTGTGTGTGTGTGTCCGCACACATGCAGCAGGGCTCTCTGAATTGGGTGAAGTGATTACCAGGCTTTTTTGGGGGGACGTTCTTAGAAAAGAGAGACAGACAACCTGTGTGACCTTATTGTGTGGCTGGTGTCTGGTTCATGCAGTCAGAGGAAGAAGGTGAGACTGAACAGAACAGGAATTACTCTGAAGGTCAATACTATCATTACTGCATCAG
The DNA here is from genome assembly GCF_007364275.1 of Archocentrus centrarchus. NCBI lineage: Eukaryota > Metazoa > Chordata > Actinopteri > Cichliformes > Cichlidae > Archocentrus > Archocentrus centrarchus. Next base: position 2,864,459 of record NC_044358.1, read on the forward strand.
AATATTATAATTCTCCTTTTTTTTTTTTCTTTTTTTTTTTTACACAGAAATTTATTTTGTCCTGAGTGAAAAAAATAAAGAACTAAGTGAAAAACTGAATCAGATCATGACTTTTTATTAAACTGCTACCAGAACAACACTCAATTTTAGTAATTAGCTATGATAAATGGTCAAAATATTATTATTTTGGATGTAAATTATTCTTGTATTTGCAATACTGTAACAACCTCTCAGTTTACAGGACTTGGCAAGATCAAATTCACAATCTTGGGTATTGAGTCAAACTTTGTACTTCAATAAACATGACAGGGTACACTGGACACAAAAACTTTACAAGCAAGATGATAATGAAATGCAGTAGATTCAGTAATCAATTAGCTTGGAAAGTAAGTATTACTTACATTCAACCTGGTACAATATGTACATGCACACCCCCACCACCCACATACCAAACACATATATGCATGCTTATGTAATCTTACGTGTAACACACCCACATAAACCTCCCCACTACTGAAACGAGTTATAATCTGTTGCAGAAAGCTGACAGCTGCAGACACCACTGCACTCATTCCTCTTATACTTCTTTGAAGTCCACCTGCCGTGTGCAAGCATAGTTGTTGGAATGTCTTTGTGGACGTGTCCATGTGGTCACAAAAAAATTGACAGGCACAGAGGTGTCTGCACAGAGCCTTGCTCCCACATATCAAAAATGATATCACTCTGACCCTAGTGGTCCCTAGCAGACTTGCAGAGGCAGAAACTATAACATGCCCATGACGATGCTTGTATTTTGCTTTTGCTTGAACCGCAGGAGTGCTCAAGCTGTATGAGGTCAACAAGTTTGTTTAAAACCTGACAAGCCATGCTATCCCAAACTTGATGATGACACACAGCGGTATAAATTTTACTAACCAGAATTCCCTGCATTTATGACTGCTTTTAATACCTGAAGTGTTCCTAAAATATGTCTCTAGGATTCCTAAACTGTGCTACAGTCTTATGTATTTAAAACATTTGGAAGGTGTACTCGAGAGGTGCACATTAAATCAAAACAAAAAACTCCAACTGATTCTGTTTTTGTAGCTTTTTTAGAGACTGTGGATCCAAGCTAATATCAAACCTCTTTTAAACTCGGAACAAATCTGCACTTTGACAGCCTAGTAAAAATGAAATTTAGGAGACTTGAAAAACTGCTTGTAGAAAATGTAATTGGAAACACATCCATGTGTACACATTTTTACATTTTCAGTAATTGAGACTGAATCATGTTCATCAAAATGATCAGAATTAAAAAAAAAATTGTCATCACTGTCAGTATTCAGTTGTCAAAACTCAGTCTTAAGTATAGCAGATTTAATACACTTTCAGTAATTGGTCCACAGCATTTTGCAGTGTAAAATAGTGGGTAATGTCTTCCTCAAACTTTTCCTCCCACCAGCCTCCAGCATAGCAAGCTGGCTGCTGCTTAGGCCCTGGATCATGTTATTCATTGGATCTCATGACAGCACATCACCTAACAATGACAGTTAAGGGTCACCCTATTTTTTCTGTATTCCTCTTTTCTAAGTTTCTAACCCCTCCAGCCCTGAAGTAATCAGATTAGGCTATCATACCATCCTTAGACCCTCACACTCTGCAAGAAATCTATATGTTCAATTGGGAGTGTCACCAGCTAAGCTCTAAGCATGCAAGCCAGCAATTTCTCAAAAGGGAGCCCTTCAGATGGCTCCAGCTGTTAATGTACGTCTGCTTCCCCAATGAGATTCTGAGAGGATAAACAGAGATGGGGAGGATTAGTTAGTGGAGCTATGAGGACAGGATCCAAATTAGCAGCAGCCTCAATCACCCGACCCAAAACCCCCCTGACCGCTCACACAGCAGACTCATAGGGGTTCGTTTTTTTTTTGCACTGTTGTTTACGTTCAAGGCTGATTGGCAAGGAAATTCTGATGCGGGGACATGGTCAATTTGGCCACTAATTCCTGCTTCAACTTGACACTCAGAAACCCTAGTGACAGATCCCTTGCACCCCACCTCATCACTGCACCACTATATGCGTCTGTCAGATTACAGCCCAGTCCTCATATGAACTCCTAAATCACATTTTAAGTAATCATTTTATAGAGCCATAGCAATTTGGCATACATGCAGTTTAATATAAACATGCAGATTTTTGATTTATTTTCTTCCCCTGTACAGTATAGGTATAGATGGTGTAGAACATATGGTAAAGCAGGTCATCTACTAACTGGAAGGTTGGTGGTTCAATCCCTTGCTGCTGCATTATGTATGGTCAAGATACTGAACCCCAAGTTGCTCTCTGAGGTGTTCATTGGAGTTTAAATGTTAGACTGCTTGTATGAATGGGTGAATGACACATATATAAAGTGCTTTGAGGGCTTGAGTCAAAAAGCACTATATAAGAATATAGCACAGAGCTTGGATGTGCAGTTTAAAGACTATACACCCATTTGCATGCATTTTAGTAAATGTATTCTTTAAATCATCATAATTCCAGAGCAGGGTGACGCGCTCATCAGGATATTTAGCATTTTGATTATATGTTATTCATGACTTTTATATGTTTTCCATGATTCATAAGAAGTGATGCTTGGTGGACCCAGTATGTATTAGGTGAACTAGTTGGTATGACATGTTGAATAGAGTGTTTCTGTCTGCTTCAAATGGCCCCACATAAAGGTGGGGCAAAATTCCTTCTATTACAGCCTTTCACTTGCTGAATCTTCTGCACTGCCCCATGAAACTCTGTATCCTCTGAAATCCTGTAGTCTCAGTGTGTGAAATGATGATAAATCACAAATAAACATAACCCAGGAGAAAATGTGTAACTGAGAATGCAATTTAGCTGTATGAAAATGTGGAAAAAATTGACTAAAAATTACAATATTAGGGAACATTAGAATATGACAGTACCACAAAATATTATGTGACATAGAGAGCCCTAAGAATAGTATGTTTCTGATAGACAATGGCTGCACTGTTATATTTCCAGTTCCAACGTATTGCAGTATATGTAGGCATCTGTGGCATTTTCATTCGTTTTCATTTGATTGGTTCTTAAATACTTCAGTTCTTTAATCACATCCTAACTGCCTCCCCTGCCTTAGAGTTTACCTTCATCAGCCCTGCTTACACCAACGCACCCTGATGTTCATCATCAGGAAATAGTGAAACAAACAACTACAAATGAAAGAGACAACAAGAAGAAGAAAAGAAAGAGGCATGACTACACTCTTGTGTCTCACTTCTTTGTTGTTTTTGTCTATCTCAGCATGGTCCTGTGTTCCTCACCGTGAACTGAAAATGGTATTTGGGAAACAAACAACTTCATTCCGCCGTGCATCAGTAATTAGCTGTGGAATTAGCGGGCCTGACGTGCCTCCACAGATCAGCCAGCCCTCCAGGGAGGCCTGCGGGTCCAGGCAAGCCGCATTTCCAATTATTGTGTTGAATTGCTAATTTAGTTATTGTGCCTGCCGTAATTGTGATGGGTATTGGGTGTGCGATTCAATTTGTTTTAAATATTTGTGGACCGGCAGATTGGAAATGGAGCTGACCTATCTGCAGGCCCAGTGTGAGAGTTAGAAGAAGAAGGGGAAAAAAATAAAAGTAAGGGACTACAAAGATGTTCCTCCATCATACACACATGCACAGCGACACACACTTTTTCTCAATCTCACTCTCCTTTTTTCTCATCATCTTAGCATGATCTGCCTCATATCCTTTCTAAGACTGTTGATGTTAAAAGCCTGAAATTTAGAAAAATGGCACTTTGATCGTCTTCAGTGTACAAAACACAAAGCATTAGTCAGGAAGGATACTGATGGCTTCAGTTTGATGACAAGTGTTGTGGGAGGCTACACCTTTCTTTTTGCTAAAATTTTGGTGCAATATACTTGCTACTGGTAGCACTCACAAGTAACAAAATGTATCACAAAGACATAACAACAAAGCATCTTCATAGGTTTGTAGATTCTAGGCATCTCATTTCTAAAAATGTCCATAGATTTACATTTGAAACTAGTTTTAAGGTCATTTCCAGCCTTGCGCTTCCATTTGATGCTCACCTTGCTTAAAAAGGCTCTAAGATTCTCATTTGTGATCTAAACAATTTAAACATAAATTGAGGGCATCTGCCTTGCTATTTCCCATTATTGTTGCAGTGAAGAAGGTGAGGCAGACAGACAAAATTGCTAAACTACACAGGCTGTGGAGAACATGCAACCAAAACAGCAATATTGCAGTAAAAGCAGTAGCAAAATCAGTTACCTCAAATCTAGTCACATCTAAATTTGCCTGGACATTTACTTGTCAGTATAAGGCCTTCACATTGTGCATTGTAATACTAAATCTAACATCTTGAAACAAACAAGGGAGAGATCACTTACATGTTTTGAGCACTGTTTTCGGCTACCAGTGATGTCATCTTTAAAGTAATTTTAATAATGACATCACTGGTAGCTGATACCAGTGCTCAAAACATGTAAGTGATCTCTTCTTTGTTGCTAAGAACATCCCGTGATCCAGAATTGGTCCACAATACAGCATGCTGATGCATATGTTATTGGCGTAAGAATTACCCCCGTGGCTTCCGACGCATTTTGCCAGATTGAGTCATAAATTTCTGATAGAAGAACTGCGAAGTAGCATACTGTGGAAGCTGTTATTGAATGGTTTAGTTAAGAGTAGTAGAAAAGTTTGACGAAGGCATATAATGCATAACAATTCAAATATATCTAATCAAATAGAAGTGTATTTTACAAAAGTGTATTTTTTCTCCAGGGTAGTTTTTCTACTGCAATGTAAAAGTGTTACACAGTTGTGTACAGCCCAAGTTCATCCCCCTCAGACACATGTATATGGGTCAGAGCAGTGACAGTAGTTACCTGCCATCCATAAAGGATCTACTAACCCTTTGGAAGAAAAAAAAGAAAATACTTTTCTTCTTTGTTTCTGTTTTTGAATATTTTTTTTTTTAGTTCTAACTCAGTATTTGATCCAGGTGGTGGTCAGACATCTTTGTATTGGTTGAGAAACATAGGGTGCAACTTGAAAAAAACTCAGTAGTTAATTAACTTTAAGAAACAAAGTGGTTACCTCTGAAATATACTTGAATGCAAGCTTAATGCATGACAGGCACAAACTGGGGCTAACAGTGAAACCTTTGCTTTTTGCCATCTTTCCTTTTACTTTAAGTGTCATTTTCTCTTAATAAGTGAAATAGAGAATATAGCCATTAAATGAAAGAAGTGTATGTGTAAATGTGTTTTCAAACATTGGATTTGAATTTATAGCTTATATAACTCATTTTTGAAGGTGACTGCTCGCTGTGCATGTTTGTGTGTGTGTTTGTGTCCATCCTTTTATCTTGATTAGACAGAGCATGTGTTTTTCTGTCCTCCTGTCACCCTGAGGTCAATATGAAAGAGTCAGGACTGAATGGGATCTCTTTAGGTCTTTGAAATCTCTTGTCTGGCCTCTGTGGAAACACTGCAAGTACAGACAAGCATAAGCATATACGCAGAGACTGTCATGTATGCAGACACTCACTTATACTGAGCAGACAACAACAAAAGATGCATGTGGAGAAAATCCCCCCCCCCCCCCCCCCCCCCCTCTCTCTCTCACACACACACACACACACATACACACACACACACACACACACACACACACACAGAGAGAGAGATCAAGTGAAAACAGCCTTTAACACCTGGTGGGTGTTTGATCATCAATTAAACTCCATCTCTCTCTCCGGCTGTTTCGTCTCTAGGGTGTTAGGCTCTGCCTCTTCAATCAATCCACAATACCATCTAACATCCAGATTGGCACATTGTCACTTTGTGTGTGTTTTGTTACAAATTTATGTTGTCAGTTTCCCTGATTGGATATCTTAATGCTTAAGAAGACAAAAACAATAAAGAACAGTATGGATATGGATGATATTCTGTTGTCCTTCTGTCTTCCAGTGTATGGCCACTGTTTTTTTGCTTGGTACCAGGTTGTAAACTGTTTTTTAGTGTTACAGTGACAGGGTAATACAGATATCAGTATAAATATATAGTGATCAATATTTGGTTAGGTAGTTCTTCTTTTTGGTTTGTTTGTTTGTTTTTGCATAATCACTCTCAAAGATTCATTGCATGTTATTAAAGCAACATAAGCAGGATTATGTCATGGTGGGCAAAAGATATGGTGGTGTTTATGTCCGTCCTACCATCCAACAACCAACCTGATTGCTGATCTGCTCAAGAACTTAATTGAGATTGAATGGGTACTGGTATCCAGCCCCCGATCAAAGATATTTACTCATTACCAAAGGAGGAGACATGAGAAGATGTCTGGGAAGAATGGTAAACGGACTAATACCCGTATAGCACTTTTCTACTCTACATGAGCACTCAAAGGGCATTGTTCCACATGTCTCATTTGCCCACACATTCATACAAGCACTTTCTACATCTAAGTACATTCACACACTCAATCACGCATCGATCACTGCATTAGGAGCAACTCAGGGTTTACTATCCTGCTCAAGGATATTTTGGCATGCAAACTGGCACAGCCAGGGATCAAACCACCAACCTTCCAATTAGTATATGACCTGCTATACTGCCTGAGCCACAGCCACACCCAAGAAATATGTCGGAAGCAGTGATTCTTCTACAACAAAACCCCAGCTGGGCAACTTAGACAATTTGAATAGTGCTGCATGTGTTTAAATGAGGGCAGACTATATGTTGTTTAAAAACATAATTTTTGTAGTTTTGCTTCTGAACCACCAAAGTGAATTTTAAAACAATCAATATGTGGTTGAAGTGCAGACTTTAAGCTGCCTCTCATATCAACGTCATATCCAACATAATTTGACAAACATTTAAACATAAATTTAAATACAAGGTTTGCTTTTATGTGACAGTGTGCCAATCTGGACGAAAATCTTTGCAGACAATGACTGCCCAAAGTCTAGAATCCATGGATATCACCAAATGCTGTGTTGCCTTCCTTGAGATGCTCTGTTAGGCCTTTACTGCAGCTGCCTTCATTTCCTGCTTGTGTGTGGTTCTTTCTCCATTCAGTTTTGTATTTAATAATTGAAAATCATGCTTCTTGAGTTGACATCAGGTGGATGATTTAACCATTGAAGAATATTCTTAGCTTTGAGAATCTCTTGGGTTGCTTTTGCAGTATGATTTGGGTCATTATCCATTTGCACTGTGAAGTACTGTATGATCAGATTTGAAGCATTTGACTAAATCTGAGCGGAGAGTATAGCCCTGTACACTTCAGAATTCATTCTACTACATTTATCAGCAGTCACATCATCAATAAACACTTGTGGTCCAGTTCCACTGGCAGCCATACATCCCCATGCCATAATATTGTCTCCACCATGTTTGACAGATGATGTGGTATGCTGCGGATTATAAGCTGTTTCTCTCCTTCTCCATGCTTTTCTCTTCCCATCTTTCTGGTGCAAATTAATCTTGATTTACTCTGTCCAAAGAACTGAGCACTTTTCTTTTAACCATGAAAATAATTCAGTCATTATTCACTTTATTTGTCTTTTGTGGTCTTTCAGGTTTTTGAAGCCGGCGACTGCATTTATTGTTTTTAAGAATCTATCCGACTGTTTGCTTGGCCACGACTACAGTTATTGTTATCTCTCTTATAAGTTTATTTAGTCATTTATTTTTTTAGCTTTATGATACCCTCTCTCACTTGCACTAACATATCTTTGGATCTCATATTTAAAATTACACTGAAAAACAATAAAATACAAATTTAACACTTTGAATTAACTTCAGCTATTATGTCTTCTTTACATGTCACGACACAATAAGGAACATGGTTACATTGCCTGGTCACAGCACTGGTTATTAGTCAATTGTCCAATTCATTTTGAGCTGCAGAAAATGTGGGACCGTGTACTGTATAAAAATAGCTGTAATAGCTTAACAGTTAATGCAGTAAACAGTACATCCATCCATCCATCCATTCGCTTCCGCACATCCTGTTAAGGGTCGCGGGGGGGCTGGAGCCTATCCCAGCTGTCACAGGGCGAGAGGCAGGGTACACCCTGAACAGGTCGCCAGCCTGTTGCAGGGCCAACACAGAGTGACAGACAACCTTTCACACTCACATTCACGCGCTCATTCACACCTATGGGCAATTTAGATTAGCCAATTAACCTAACCCCAGTAAGTGCATGTCTTTGGAATGTGGGAGGAAACCGGAGTACCCGGAGGAAACCCACGCAAGCACGGGGAGAACATGCAAACTCCACACAGAGAGAGGGAGAGGCCTGGGCCAAGGTGGAATCGAACCCAGGCCTTCCAGATGGTATTCTAACTGTGAGGCAGCAGTGCTAACCACTGCGCCACCGTGCGTAAACAGTACATTTTTGTTAAATTTTGTTAAACTCTTAAGGTCTGCACTTCAATCACATATTGTTTGATTTAACATCTGGTGGTGTTTTATATATAGGTAAAACTACATAAACTGTGTTTTTGTCTAGCATATTACAGACCCAACTGTATATGATGCATTGACTCACTTTCCCACATTAATGAATAATGCTGGTTAAAGCTGGTTAGTTAACTTCATGAGCTATCTTTGCAACACAATACAAGGACGTCCTTGACATAATGTTATAGCGTTGTATTTCAAGATTCAAGACTCAAGAAGATTCAAGATTCAAGACGACTTTATTGCCATTATATGTAAACATATAACAAAACATTTACATTATTTTTACATTATGGAAAGAATATTGGAATGTTTTAAAGTGCCCTATACCTTTTATAGTGTTTTTAGACTAGCAAGCTTACATATTGCACCTTTAAGGAATGCCATGTTTGTAACTATTTAGTTTAAAGGTCAGTGATTAAAAAAAAAAAAAAAAAAATGGAATCCTTCAGATACAGTGCTGGAAGTTTGATTTACATAAAGAAGAATCTAAAAGAGCTTCGAGGTATCACGGTCCTGGGTCCTGGGTCCTGGGTCTTTTGACCCAGTGTTTTGAGTATGCCTTTTCTGTGTTTTTGCAGTTTTGTTTTTGGATTATGTGTTTGAGTTTCTAGCTTCTTTGTAGACTTTTCAGCTTATCCTACCTCCCATGTATTTTCCATGTCTTGTTGTTAAGTTTCCATCTTTGTTGCACCTGTTTGTTTACTTACCTGTTCCCCATTCCCCTCATAAACTTGTGTGTATTTTATTGCCTCAGTTTTCCCCTTGCCTTTTGTTGCAATGTCTCTTGCTCTTCCACTGTGTTCCTGTTTTTTCCCTTCACTTCTGTTTATATTCATGGACTTTGTTTTCTGCTGCCTTTTTAGACTTCCTTTATGCAGAAATAGAGGTTTGGTTTTTTTGTTGTTTATTAATTTAGCCTTCATTTTAGTCTGCAATTTGGGTCAAAATTCTCCATAATTGTGACAAGAGGTTTTACAAAGTGTATAACTGCTTACTTAGCAAACAGGTTTTGCTCTGGGGTTTGTCTGTAAACTGCACTTCTGTAATAATAAGAGGGCTGCACTCCCTCTGCCCCATATAGCCTAATGGGTAGAGGGAGTGTAAATCACAGTGCTGAATGAAAGCACAACACTTTTCCTATTCTGCCTGTCGTTCAGTAAGAAAAATCGTCAACTCGTCTTAAACCTGCTGAAATCAATCCAGAATAAAAGAGTAAATGGTGGCAATCTTGGCTTTAAATATGGTCTCTATACAAGGACACTAACCATGATTAAAGTGGAAATTTATTTCTGACCTTGGAAATGTAGTTAAGAAAATATACATTAGATGTTGTAGACCTTGTATATCTGTATAGTAATATGTTTTTGTTGTATTTTTTCACATTCTTTTTAATGACTTTTGAGACCAAACTTGTACTCCTATGCTAACTAAACCGCTTTTCTAATTTGACATTTCTGCTACAAAATAATTTTTATGGACAGAATTTCAAGGCGTAGCCAAGTGGTGGACGGTTTTAGAATCTCATCTCTGCTTTTTGCAGGTCATGTGGTCCTTTTGGCTTCATCAGGTGGTGACCTCCAGCTTTCACTGGAGTGGGTCACAGCTGAGTGTGAAATGGCAGGTATGAGAATTAGCACCTTTAAGGCTCCGTTTACACAAGAATGTTTTCAGATGAAAACGGCTAAGTTGTCAAAACGCTCCAGTCTCCGTTTCTGTGTTAACGGACAAAAACAGTTTTTTCAAAACGGGGGCACTCGCACATGTGCATCATGGTTGTGGCTCCTTTATCCACACCACCAACTTGTGGCCTGGCAACAGGAACTGCAGCATTTTCAATGTTGAAAATAGCAAAACGACACCGTTTCAACTGAAAACACTCTCAAGTCAAGGGGACCTACGTCTGAGACCAAGGTCCTCAGCCAGAAAAGGGTTTGATTTCCAGGAGTCTCAGGGATGAATTGGTGCCCCAAGTGGAGGAGTTCTTGTGGTCTTGTTCATGAGTGAAGGGAAAAAAGAGCAGGAAACTGACAAACAGATTGGGGCTGCGGCTGCAGTAATGCGGATGCTGCACTGGTCCATCGTGGTAAAAAGAGAACTGAGCATAAAAGCAAAGCTGCCAATTTACCAGTTGATCTACATTCCTACCCCACCTATGGTAAAATCTTTGAGTAGTGACCAAAAGAACATAATCACGGATACAAGTGTTGGAAATAAGCTTTCGCCGAAATGTAGCTGGCCTCTACCTTAGAGAGAGAGAGTGAGGAGTGCAGTCATTTGAGAGAGGCTCCACACTGAAAGGGGGCCAGTTGAGATGATTCAGGTGGCTCTTTGGTGAGGTGCTCCAGGCACGTCCTGCCGGGAGGAGGCCCCAGGGCAGACCAGATAAACTGGAGGAGGTGGCTGAGGAGAGGGAGGTCTGGGTTTCTCTACTTAGGCTGCTACCCCCATAATCTGGCCCCAGAAAAGTAGAAGAGGATGAATGGACCTTTCTGTTACATGCCACCAATTTTTCTATGATTATACCAAACTACTGTATGCATTTGATAATTCTATGTTGACACGTAAAACTGGAGTACATGCTATAATTCATGAAGCTATGTGATCACATCAGATCATTGCACAGCCAAGGCTTTTTACAGAGGCTAACTGACATGAGGGAAACAAATATGCACAACAAACTACAACAAATAAGTACAAGCTCATGAATCTGTTCGCATGCACAAATGGTTACGCATACAAGCATGCACAGCCAGAATAAACATCACAAACACCAGCGTCTTATCATAATCATCCAGTGCAACTATTTTTTACAATTTCAGAGAAATACAAAGCTGATAAGCATACCCCCACCCCCCACCCCAAGTGTTGGAAAAGGGACCGAAGAATAGAAAGACAATGAATACAAAAATGTAGAAATGAGTGTGGAACAGGAAGCAAAGAGAAAAAAAGTGAGGAAAAAAGACAGAAGAAAAGGTGTGGGAGTTTGAAATGTTTAAGAGACAAGGGAGGAGACTAACAGAGAGACTGGCAGCAGAACAAAATGAAATCAATTTGAGAAGTGTTGAAGTAATTGGTTTCTAAACAGAATCCTGGATGCTGGCTACCTCATTCTATTCACCACTGAACAAGTCCACCTCCCTCTGGGATGACAACATCAGGCCCTTGTTTCTTATTCAGAGGTGTTGTATGAGAGTGTAGGTGTATGTTGTGCAAAGGAAAACTCCTTTAAAATGTCATAAACAAAGAAAACCATATCAAGAATTGAGCATGTTTGGTTGAGTAACATTCATAATCAACAAATACATACCTCCTGCTATGCAAAACTGAAGCAGAGAGGCTCTTTATGCTCAATAATAGGGGCAGAAATGTAATCAAACCAATGTGATTGCCCTGTGATTCATGCCAAAATGCATCTAATCTCACATTAAGATACATTAATCTGCTTTATAATTGACATTTTAAAAATAGCACTTGTGAAATTAGCAGAGAAAAGGGGAGAAAAGACTTGTATGGTCAATTACAACTAACACTTGAGGTTGGCACAGGAGCCATTGGACATAAGCCATAAGTATTTAAATTGCACAGAACCAGAGGGCCTGATTACAGCAATGCTGAATTTAGAAGCAGTAATTGTAGTCACAGGCTCACAATGATGCTATTCATAGCCTCTTGTTGGAGGGAAAGGGGTTTTCCTGGCTTGTACAAAGGGCATGGATTTGAATTATGAAATCATGTTCAGGTGTCATTTTGATTTGAGTTACAGGACATATACCACTCCAGCACCGAAGTATTTTTCACCTTCAAACTCATGCATAAACAAAATTAAACTTAACTAAACTTAGCATGAAAAGTAAGGAAATTTGTGTCTGGTTGATCATTTCTTTGTTGTAGCAAATGAATCTTCCTAATAAATCTTATATTGTTGGAAGGACTATTTCCTCTTAAATGATGCCACATTTGTAAGAAAAATGCATTTGTGGGTTGAGCAGCACAGTTGAGTATATGGACTCAGTATTACTGGAAATAATATTGGCAATTTAACAAACAGGGGCCTCAGCAGCATGTGGAAGAATGATACACAGCCACAACAGCTTGGTACTTCCTCCTCATGCTGGTCACCAGCTTGGTCACACATTGCTGTGGGATGGCATCTTCAACCAGCAATCATCCAATCCAATAAATGACACCAATACTTGGTAAGTTTTTCATGGGCGCACCCAACATGCTGAACTCTGCTGCTCAACCCACAAATGCATTTTACTTACAAATGTCACACCATTTAAAGGGAAATAAATGGGTTTTCCAACGGTATAAGATTTATTGCCAAGATGCATTGTTACAACAAAGAAATAATAGACACATTACAAATTTCCTTACTTTTTGTGCTAAGTTTATTAGCAAAAGATACATGAAAAATTAAAGGAAAGATTGTATAAAGTCTTTTGGTAAGGTGAAGGGCCACCCACTACTGCCAGAACAGTGTCATTGTGGCTTAGCATTGATAGTGAAAGTCTCTGGAATTGCTTCCCTCACCTCTGGACTGATTTTCATGTAGCTTCAATAAACCATTACAATCAAATTTGTGATGGGATATTCTTCCAAAAAATATTGCCTCTTTCAGGGCAGGTCTTTAGCATGCATAACAGAACCACCAGATTCCCTCACTGCACAAATCAAAACATTTTTCTTTGCTTTGTCACCAGTCTATAAGCTGTATCCTTTACAAACAAAAATACTCATATTAAATGTAAAACGTGATTTGCATGGCTTGTATTATCAGTGATGATTGGGTTGGGACCAACAAGAAACATTGTTGCATATCTCATTTTTGGAATTACATTTAAAAAAAAAAAAAAAAATATATATATATATAGAGATATATCTATCTCTATATATATCTCTCTCTCTATATATATATATATATATATATATATATATATATATAGAGAGAGAGAGAGAGATAGATAGATAGATAGATAGATATATAGATATAGATAGATAGATATATATAGATATATATATATATATTTTTTTTTTTTTGTAGCTGTAACCAGAGAGAACCCTCTGAAACAAACATGCAGATGTGTCATACGTATGTTCAGGCTTCTACACATACAGAGAAACCACACATTTGTCATCAGAGCTATCAGCCTGTGTCCAGGAACCAGTTAACACAGAGGCCTCAGCTACAAAGGCAGACTACAAAATGTCACAAATCAAAACTCAAAGTTTCACAGGCACTGAGGGGGAAAAATACCACACCACAGCCACACCACGATATTGCCTTTTGGTCTCGACTTGATAGGGGCAAAATGCATATTCATGAAGTAAGCAACTTGTGATCCCAAACAAAGTAAAGCCCTGGCTTAGGGAGATTGGGCCCGCCGTTAATGACTTCTTCGTTCTAAGCCCGCATAAGAAAGCCCCCCGATTTCCCTGTGCTTGTAGTCCATGAGAATATTTAATACCGTTATTAATCATTTTTAATCCGTTTGCTTTTAATTAAGAAACAGCATGTTGCTGTCCTATCAGCCTGTGCCAGCGCACAGATTAATTGTAGCTTAAGATAGCCGGCCGTGATTGGTGTAATGTATTAGCTAACAAGACGCCCGGCTTCTAAAGATACTTGTACACTACCTTGGGAACTTGGCACCACTCCAGGGCCTCTCTCTCCATCCCTCTTTCACTCACTCACTCTCTTCCTCCTCTATCTCTCATATGTCTTTCCTGTTTGATGCTGCAGTCAGGCGTCTTTGGGAAACCTTCTCTCTCATCTTGGCATGCTGCTGTGTTTGTAGCACCATTACTCTAATGGCAAGCCAGGCTATCTCTGATGAGGGAATATAGTGAAAAGGAGTCTTTCATTTTGTCCCTAGCCAGGAGCAATACACTGTAACCCGTAAGACCCCCGCTTCCACCTCAGGCTGGGACTTTTTCCAGACAGGTTCAATTTGACTCACTTGTCCCCAGGTCTGGATTAGCCTGTCAACGAGTTGTGGCTTGATGGGTACATGCTCATTAGGTTGTTGTTTTATCCTGCTGTTTTTAGTATGACTTTGTGAATTTATTCCTAATGATGTCACATATTTTTTTTATTTCTACTTTGTTTAGTGCTTTTAAAAATTACAAGTGTTTTAGGGTCCCAGGGGAACCTAGTCAAAAGCACCCAAATCCACCTATGCAGTTTTCACAAATGGAACTATTTAATCAGCTAGTCTTTGAATAGGTCCTAAATTGAAATATTATATAGCATCAATGGCTGTAGGGGTACTCTGTCAGTTATTTTAAAGACGAAAGACTCCATTGCTGCCTTCATCATCTGGATGGGAAACTTCCCAGACTGGGAGTTATCAGAATGTTGGAGCAATAAGTGCCTACAGTGTGAGCTTAGCTTTTGTTGGTATTAGTTGTTTCTGCACCCTATATAGCCATAGTGAGAGTTTGGTTTGTGTCGTAACCAGTTCTGTTCATAACTTTGATGGACAGAATTTCTAGGTGCAGCCAAGGAATGAAGGGTGGAGGATCCGGTGGTCTCAGCATCTTTCTTTGCATTTCGCAGATGATGAGGTTCTCTTGGCTTCATCAGGCAGTGACCTGCAGCTTACACTGGAGCAGTTTGCACCAGAATTAGCAATTCCAAATCTGGGGCTGTGGTTCTTAGCTGGAAACGGGTGGAGTATGTGAAGGATTTAAAGTATCTTGAGGTCTTGTTCAGGAGTGAGGGGAGAGTGGAGCGAGAGCTTGACAAACGGATTAGTGCAGTGTCTGCAATGATGCAGATACTGTACAAGTCTACTGTGGTGAAAAGAGAGCTGAGTATGAAAGTGAAGCTGTCAATTTACAGATCAGTCTGCATTCCTACAGTCTCTTATGGCGACAAGATGTGGTTTGGAAACACTTACCATACATTTGTCCAAACTTTTGACTGGTACTGTACATATACAAATGAATAATGATTAGTTCAGAGGCAGATGTGCAACAGTGCAGTGCAGTAATATACAGTAGTACAGTGATAAAGTGTCTAATTTACAGAGTGCTGAATATCAGCGTATGTAATGATAATATGATAGTATTTTAACATCCCCCAAGGTTTTTTGCACACCTACCAGTTAGCTTCGTGTGCATTATCTACGCAAAAGCTCAAAGGACATTTGCAGTCAGATTTGATGATATGTTTAACTTCCTGGTCAATGGCGGCTTTTCTATAAGGAGTATGCATGTTCTCCTTGTGTGTGTTTGGGGTTTTCTGGGTGCTCCAGCTTCCTCGTAGTTCACAGACATGCAAGCTAGGTTAATTAGTGACTGCAACAGTCTGTGGATGTAAGGCATAATATTCTCAAAGCACTGTATATGTGCATGTGGCTCGTGGTCTAAAGCGCATATTCTGTCAAAGTAAAGTCTAAACTGAAACTAACTGCTTTTTCTAAGTAATGCGTCCTATGAGTTATGTTTCTTGAATATCACTTGCAGTGATTAAAGTTCTCGTTACACCTCTGAAGCATTTTGAACAATCTAAAAGAGACAAACAGGTCACTTAGTTGTAGTTAGTGAAGTTTTGTTCATAGGTTCCATCTTTAAGGTTTTTGAAAGGATTTGTCTTATAATCCACTAACACTAGCTAAGCGATGAATTGGCACATTTTTAAGTAATTTCTTTCATTTTCCAGCACAAAGCACAAAGAATTTGCATTCATTCATGCACTGGTTTATAAACACACTGTGAAAGCCCCTAAATAACTTCTAGTCCTTCATTAGGATGAAACTTTCACTTTCCTTTTTCCAGTAAAGGCAGTCTCCTAGAAGCTAACTAAAAGTTTACTTCTAAGACTCCTGGATAAAGTGTTTAACCAAGACCCAATCTTTATTTTCTGCTTTTTATTTTAGTCATGGCCATTTGAATTTGTTGTATGATTTGTTTTTGTTTTTGTGATTTGTGAAGATTACTTTTTTATCATTCAGATTTTGGAACGCGCATAAACACATGTGTGTTTCATTCAGGTACTGCATTTCAAAATGCTTTTATAGTATGAGGGTGCAAAACAATGCGCACAAAGCAAATGAACAGTGTAAATAAGTCCAGAATTTAGTGGTTCTGTACTGCCTGGAAACACTCTGGGTGAATAATCAGTGATGATCTCAACTACCACTCATCTGAAAATGGAAGCCTGCCACAAAAAACAGAATATAAAAGTATGTTGATGTGCATGTGGAGCAGGGTGTGATGGTAATTTAGTGTATGAAAGAATAAATAGTCTATTTTCAGTACTAATCTTAGCATCTGCCTCAAAGGGACTCTCTGTCTGTCTCTCTATAACACACACACACACACACACACACACACACACACACACACACACACACACACACACACACACACACACACACACACACACACACACACCACACACATATACTGAATCTACTCTCTCCAGTGAAGAGGAGCCCATTGTGTCTGATGAGAGTTAGATTGGATGGCTCCCCAGGGAGCTGCTCTCCATTAGCTAAGGTGATCTAACAGGTAATCAGCAGATAATTAAAAGGCTTCACTTCTCCGATGGGAGGGGCTGAGGGAGACATGATGGTATGTGTGTGCATCTCTGTGTGGCATGTGCACACACACCAGAACTTTTACATGTCTACCTGTGTCTATGCTGTCATTTTTGAATGTCATTAGGGCAGGAGGCTTGTGGTCATTTTGTGTTATGGTGGGACATATGTCACTTTTATAGACACTTCATCCTTCTTGGAAAAGTGTCTTTGAATGGCTATTGAAAGGCAAAGTCCAGGTCCAATTTGCAAAAATGACTTGCTGTAAACAGATATGAATGAATGCTGCAGTCTGAAACAGGCATTAGGCTAAGTTACTGTATTTTGAGTTCTCACTGACACAGTAATGGAAAGAGTGTGTTTTTGTTTTTGTGTGTGTGTGTGTGTGTGTGTGTGTGTGTGTGTGTGTGTGTGTGTGTGTGTGTGTGTGTGTGTGTGTGTGTGTGTGTGTGTGTGTGTGTGTGTGTGTTTTCCAGATCAGCTCTTTCAAGCTTACCATGTCAAGCACAGTACCAGGTCCCCTGAAGTCTCATTTTGATTCTTTATATATGTGCACCTGCAGATTCACATGGACCTCACACTGATTTGACTGTATTTCCAGAGCAGTCTTGGGGTGGCTGTGGCTGAGGTGGTATCATAGGTCGTCAACCAATTTGAAGGTCGGGGGATCAATCCCTGACTCATGCTGCATGCTGAAGCATCCCTGGCTAAGATGCTGAACTGCAAGTTGTTCCAGAAGCACAAATGTGCATGTGATTGGGTGAATGAGGCTTGCAGTAGAAAGCACACTGAGTGTTGAACTGAATAGAAAGCTGCTACATAAGTACCAGTCTGTTTACCGTTTAGCTACAACTGAGAGAGCTAATAGCAGTTTTTAGTGAAGAATACACATTGTCCAAGCTTGAGGTGGCTCCTCAGGTTAGGCCCAGGGACATGCTCATTGTTTTTCAGCACACATGGTGTTGTGCACCATGAATCCTGAGGCTAGAATTTAACCCAAACTGTTGTGAGTGCTATCATGTGCTGGCACACAATGCAGTGAAAGGAGTTTTATTGTCCACACTTAAGCAATCCTCACTTGGCACCCATCCACATGTCAGATTTGACTTATTTTTCAGATTTGGCTTCATCCTATCCAGTGATGGTATAGTTACCTTGAAAAAGTAATCTGATTTCTGATTGCTCCTTTAAAAAGTAACTTAGTTACTTTACTGATTACTTAATTTTGGAAGTAACTAATTTAGATTACAAGTTACTTTATTAGTTATGTTCAACAGCTGCCAAAAAGTGATTGTCTGCCAAAAAGCGTTTTTTGGTATTTGCCCAGAAATTGCCTGTATTTAAATGGCTGTAAATGACTTGTTGACCTATAATCTGTGAAATATAAGTCAAACATATCTCTCATGAATTATATCAGGTCCTTTTGAGTAAGCATTTCTATCACAAGGAAGAAGTTGCACAAGTTGGCAAAGTGAGTTTTATATATTTGTTTTTTATCAAGGTAAAAACTGTCATTGACATCCAGCTAGAAAACGTGCATCTCTCTCCTCCCTCCATTGTTTACGTTTGTGTCGCTGTTTTATTATTGTCCTCATGCTGAAAACGTTACTCGATGCATCGGCCAGACGTCACTCCCCTAGACGCGAGAAGAAAGCAAAAATATATAATTTTACTAAGGAAAATGACAAAAATAGTAACGCACAGTAACTTGGATACGTAATTTTAATCTGATTACTGGACTGAAAATAGTAAGGTTAGATTACTCGTTACCGAAAAAAGTGGTCAGATTACATCACTGATCCTGTCAGGGTGCAGCTAGCAGTTGGTGGTCAGCTAATGGAATGAATCACTATAACCATGGATCGCTATCACGCAAGTGGGTGCAGTCATTAACACTAGCAAGCTGCCCATCTGACGGGGACCTCATCCCCCCCATCCGATAATGCCAGCCTGTGAATTTTTTTTCTGGCTAGAACCCTGCCTGTGCTCAAAATGATATTCTGGATTAGATCCAGCACATAATTGCTAGTAGATCCCTCTAAAGAGGGCTCTAGTAGCTGCATTGGAAGCATTGTAGCAAAGAGAAAGCTTCTTTTTTTTTTTGGTGGGGGGGGTCAGCCATATTGAAATCCTACTGCAGTTTTATGGCTGAAACCAAACACAAAACTTTCTTAAAACTAAAGTTTATATCCATTGTACTGTTTTGTTGACATAGTTCACTTATCATCATCATCATTATTATTATTATTATTATTATTATTATTATTGAGCAAAATAAAGGACGCTCCAAATCCAAAAAATGTTGCAAACTCAGGTCATTCTTGGGCATAGTTAACTACCACTGGAGATTTTTGGCCAACCTCTCCAGTGTGCTCACCCCCCTCTAGGAGTTGAGGTGGTACCAAGTCCAAAAGAAGGCATTCCAAAAGATTAAAGAACTGTTACACTCAGCACCACTCCTCGTGCATCATGATGTCATTCTGTCTGGTGATCCCTCCCCATATGGCATAGGAGCTGTTCTTAAACACAACTCGTGGAAGATGGAGCAGAAAAGCCTGCAGGGTATGTATCACACACCCTCACAGCAACAGAAAATGGCACAGCTAGAGAGGGAAGGGTTATGGTAGTCTTTGCTGTAAAGCTTTTCCATCAGGACCTCTTTGGCTGCTCTTATACTGTCTTTACAGACCATAATCCCCTACTGAGTCTATTTAGTGAATCTAAAGGCATTCCACCCATGGCTTCAACCTATGTGCAGCGCTGGGCATTAACATTGTCAGCATACCAGTATCACATAACATATGAGGCAGGGAGTGAAAATGCAAATACAGATGTGTTCAGCAGCCTCCCCCTCACTGGGATCCCCAGTCAGTCTAGCATGCCCCCAGAGACTATATTTTTGTTAGACAGACTATCTAACTCTCTGGAGATGGATAAACAAATCAAAACATGGACTGAAAGAGAGCCAGGGTTATCACAGGTGAATCAATAGCTGTGGCAGGGTTGGCTGGCAGTTGACCTTACCACCCTGCCTCCAACAGCTTAGCAGAATGTGCCTTGAAGAAACTGAGAAAAATGTCAGGACATTTACTAGAGAGGAAGCTCTGCCGTTTCCCGTTTCAGTATTGGACTACACCTCACACAACCACAGACTTGACCCCAGCCGAGTTGCTGATGGGGAGGAAGCCCAGATCTCATCTGGAACCCCCCCCCCAGATGTGGGAGCCAAAGTCACCCACTTACAAAGTGAGGAGAAAGTGAGACGTGACCAACATGCCAGAGAATGGGTTTTTAATGTGCATGTGTTAAAAACTTTATCAGCGGATCACAGTGGCTACCAAATGTCATTGATCACTGTATTGGTCCAGTGTCTTTTGTTGTGGATGTGGGATGGCAGACAGATTCTCAGGCACCGGGATCTTGTACGAGCCTGCGCTGATGGAGAGGGGAAGGGTTCTAAGAGTGTTTCACACAAGGATAGTCTCTGGAGCTTGAAAAAGGCGACTGGACTTCTTTTTGTTTCTTGAAGACGTTTCACCTCTCATCCGAAAGGCTTCTTCAGTTCTCAACCAAATGGTGGAGAGACCCAGGTATTTAAACCCCTGTGGGTCTCTCCACAGGGTAGGGTTAGGGTTCATCCCAAGGACAAACCCGCCAAACACAAGATCAGCGATGTAGTGTATGCTGTTCAGTGCAGTGAAGAGTGCTCGGACCTCTACATTGGTGAAACCAAACAGCCTCTTCACAAACGAATGGCACAACATAGAAGAGCCACTTCGACAGGACAAGATTCAGCAGTACATCTGCATCTGAAGGAAAAAGGGCACTCTTTTGAGGATGCCAATGTCCACATTTTGGACAGGGAAAACAGATGGTTTGAAAGAGGAGCGAAAGAAGCCATCTATGTCCACTGTGAACAACCATCATTGAACAGAGGAGGTGGATTACGTCACCAACTTTCCCCCGCTTACAGTGCTGTCCTGAGCTCCCTTCCCAGACGTCTCAACCCCCATTCACACCTTTGTTCCAGTGACCTCAATAGGCCACAGGAAACAATGGAGCGGAGTCCTAAGTTGGTTTCAACTGAAACCACTGATTAAATATGACCCACGCCCCCTTCACACCTGGGCACATGTGTTCAAGCACATGATCAATAGAGGGTCATAACCACCTCCAGGGGACTACGCCCACAGGGGTTTAAATACCTGGGTCTCTCCACCATTTGGTTGAGAACTGAAGAAGCCTTTCGGATGAGAGGTGAAACGTCTTCAAGAAACAAAAAGAAGTCCAGTCGCCTTTTTCAAGCTCCAGAGACTACTATGACCTGGATAACTGAGAATCTACACAGACATATCACACAAAGATAGTTCAGACAGCATTATGGACTGTGTTGGGCCTCAGGGTATTTCGCATAAGGACAGTTTGATTTGGCTAGGGCTTGGTGGTGAGAGAAGCAGCTCCTGAGCTCAGTGCTGGTGTTGCCACCGGATGGGCTGGCAAAGCAAACTGCTCTACCTGCTCCTGCCCCAAACCTTGGCCACAGGAGGCCAGCCTGCTCCTGGTTTTGTGAACTATGCTATTCTACTGCAGAACTGAGAAGGCCAAAGAGGCAGTACCAAGTATCATTAATAAATATTCATTCTTAGATGCATCTTTATTCACAGAACTTGATTTTTTATTTTATTTTTGCTTGGCAGCAAACGCTTTTACAACAGTATATTGCTCTATAAGCATCACTATATGATTCTAATACAGCAGACTTGCAGTGTACTTGCTGGCCTCATTTATTTGTATATAGACTAAACCTATATTTGAATTCTATTTTATATTTAATCTTAACTATCAAGCCCTTAAACACCACTGAGTCTGCAGCTGAAAGAATAAAAACTGAAACTGTTCGGAGCAGGTTATGTTCCAAGTTTTGGTTTAAAATTGTCTGGAAGTGCCAAGTTTTCACTTGTTCTTTTGTTCACAGCATGTGAGCGTAGCATTGTCACAGGGATGTGCAGGTATTGTTTGGTGATTTTGAAAATTTATAAAATGTTCTTCTACTTGATTCTAATCTGCTGCTAAGTCTCTTTTACACTGCTGGAATTGCAACTTCAAGAACACAGAACACACACCAAGAATACCTGTTCAATCAATAAAATTAATTTCACTTTGATCTGTGACAAACTAAAGGGATTTCCACATCTCTTTTATTAGGCTGTGGGACAGTAAGCTTTAATGTTTAAATGTATCCAATTTAAAGTTTCAGAGCTCTAATGTGCAGCCATCAACTTAGAAATAAACAGCAGTACCAAGAGCGCACTCAGCCATGAAATAATAAACTGGAATTAAAATGTTTATTTTACTGCTAAATCACCAGATTAACAATTTACTGCAGCATTCACCTCTTGTCCTTTTTACAACAGTGTTGCATTTTTCTGTTATATTTTTTATGTTCTTTATAGATTTTTAATCACTGTCTGATAATGTCTCTGGAGTAGGTGGCACTCAGAGGGATCATTGTTTGTGGAAGAAAAGTCATATGATCTGTGAAACATCTTTAGATTGGTCAGATGTTGCCAACACCACAACTATCAGCGGAATGCATAGAGGAAACCCTGGGTTAATTTAGCAAGTTAATAACCAGCTTAAATTGAATTTAATTGAATTGAACTGAATTGACTTGAATGGAATGGAAGCTGTTTATACATGGGTATGCTGATGGCACAGGAATGGAAACAGGTGAGGAAGAAGAACAGATGAAGACAATGAGCCTGGGGAGGATGTAAAAGTAGACACAATAGACAGACAATAATCATTACCAAAATAAAACAGGAAGTCACTAACTACAGAGGAAAAGCCCTAAAACAGTCATATTTGACACAGAAAGACGCGAGTGAAGGCTAGGAAAATAAAGTAAGGAACTACATGCAATAAACATTGACTTGATTTCTAATGGTGAACTAAAGGCACACAATACTAAGTATACTAATAGTATTAGTATTAGTACTAATAGTATTAGTATACTAATACTAATACTTAACTATTGAATGCACTGTTCATTGATTTCATTATAGGCTGCGTGAGGAAAAAAAATGGCTTTTGTACAAGACTCTCAGCAAATAGTTAAAAAATGTAACAATAACATTTCCCAATGTAAAATTGCAAGGAATTTGGTTACAGCATTCATGTATGGCAATGTAGCACACACAATATCATGGCACAGTTGTGCAGTGGTTAGCACTGTTGCCTCAATGTAAAACAGTGGATTCAAATCCACTCGCTGGCTGGGACTTTACTGCGTGGACTTTGCAGGTTCTCCAGTGATCGTGTGGATTCTCTCCAGGTACTCCTGTTGAACTGGATAACCTGTAAAGAATATGGGTGCATTGACTGATGGATGGGTACACAATGTAATCAAAAGAACTTGGAGAAATCATTGTAAGTATGGCATAAAGCCATAAACCAAGATTGAATGCTTCTGATATTTAGGCCCCTTGGCACTGAACAGATATATTTCCGTAATCATGGCGAGTCCTCAGAAAATCTTCTAAAGACCATTGTCAGCAAATACAGTTGTTGCTCCATCCACAAACACAAGATATGAATTTCAGGGTTAATTATATTACAACACTATCATTAAAAGAACTTGGGATGGATTTAACCATCCAGCCAGCCAGCCATCCATTCATTCTCTTCCGCTTATCCATTTATAAACTAAGGAAATGATCTGACATCCTTTATGACCAAGAAGTTAAAAGTGTACTGAAAGATTTTAGTCTTTGAGTTTCTATTCCAAGTGAAGTGAAAGGCTTCTGAGAATTAATCTAAAAAGCTGACAAGAACTACCTCTTCTTCTTCTTTCTGCTGCTTCCTTTAGGGGTCGCTACAGCAGATCATCTACCTCTATCTCACCCTGTCCTTAGCATCCTACTGTGTCACACCAACCCTCTGCATGTCCTCTTTCACTACATCCAGTAATGTTCCTCCTTGCCTGTCTACTCTTCATACCTGCCCTCACTCACTCCCCTCACTCCTTTCTTACTAATCCTCTGCACTTAACTGTCCTCCACCTGTCTTCCACTCACTCTCATGTTCTACAATTATCAGCTCCTCAAAGTACTCCTTTCATCTTCTCAACACACTGTTCAGTTGTTAGCACATTTCCATGTCTGTCTTTAATCACTCTAACCCGCTGCACATCCTCTCCAGCTCGATTTCACTGCCTAACCAATCGGTACAAGTCGTTTTCACCTTCCTTGGTGTCCAGATTCACATACAACTCACTATACGCCTTTTCCTTTGCCACCTCTCCCTTTGCTGTACGCCTAGCCTCCCAGTGCTCCTGTCCACTTTCTTCATTTCCCTTACTCTCCCACTTTTCTTTGTCCCCCTGTCTAATAAAGTGGGATCAGGTGGGAAAAGACTGAAAAACTACTAAGTACAAATTCATATTTTCACATTAATCATATTGTAGTGGTATCATTAATAATATTTTGAAACCTTTTTGAAATCCATACATATTGTGCATTTGACCTTAACGACAACCATGAAACAGCAGGCTGTAGCTCTAAGACAGTAGTGTAAGCCAGTGTTAGCAGAGTGTGTATGCATTTATGTACCCTAGCCAACAGGATGTCACTCTCACCTGCTGCCACAGTCCAAACAGATGAGGGGTTATCTGACTTAAGTCATTGCCATATCACCTTAAAATCATCAGAATGTAGCACGGGACTCCATTTGGAGTTCAGGAGTGAAACAGTATGTATTCCTACTGAGTGGACAAACAACGTACTGTTGCTTGAAGAACCACGAGCACAAGCCAAATATGAGTTGAGAGGAAAGACAAAGGCCTAATCAGAGCAGGGTAGATCTCTGCGAGCATGCTGATTGACACATTTCTTATGGGCGAGTGGTCGGAGCATCAGCATTAACACACAAATACAGTGGTTAGCAAAGTTAGCAAACACTTGAACAGAAGAAGCAGGAAATCCTCAAAGCTGGGAAACACACAGTCTCTATGATGTGTATAGAAACAGATGGGGGGGAGAATTGAGAGCCAGTGATGAGGTGAAGAGATGAACCGTTTAACCTCAACTCTAAAATGTTCAGCGATAGGCTCATACTGTATGTTGAAATGTCACCATTTACCTCAGCAGGGACCACAGAAAATATGAGCAATGATCCTAGAATGTATTTGTGTGTTTGAATTTGCTAGCATGTGTCTCTGTATTTGCATGCTGCTATCCGTGTGTCCATGGGGTATGAATGTGTTTGCTGATATGCATTTGCTTATGTTTATTCATACACACACACATTCAAGATCTGGCTGTTTTTAAGTGTGTTTGCATGTGCGCAGTCGGCAGAAAGGTGGGGGTTAAGCTGGTGCCGAGGCTCCTGTAATGAGTAAGCGTTGGGTGGCCAGGGCTAAGATAAATGGCGGGGGCCTGCCACTAGTGCAGCAGTCAGCAGGATGCACCACGGCCGCAGGCTTGTTTGTGCCAAATGGAGCTAGCAAAATATCAAAGGCCAGCCATCCAGAAGACGCAAGCGTCTGACAAATTTTAAATTAGCCAGAAAGAGAGAGGGGAGTGGGGGGTGGGGGTGTTACAGGGTGAAAGAGGAGGTATTGGTGGTGGGGTGTTGGTTGGAAACAGAGAAGGAAGTCTGATAGGTAGAGAGACAGAAGGTGCATAATATGAAAAGAGAAAAGAGAAGAAATAGAAGAATTGACGAATGGGACAGACAAAGAAAACCTAAATTATGCAATCTTCTGTTGTTCGGCGACATCCATGCCTTCCCCCCTTCCATCCACCCTCTGCTCCATTTTTCTTTTCTTGTGTTGTAGTAATCACCAGTGCCATTATCATCATTAGCCTGTGAGGCTGTTATTATTCCAAATGCATAGTTCCCACAATTGCGCAGTCAGGATAGAGGGTGCTACCCAAACAGAGGAGTGCAACATACTCATCCGTGGTGACTGTGTGTTTGAATGCATGAATGTGTCTGTGTTTTGGGTTAGTGTGAAGTTGTGAAATCAGTGTGAAGTTGTGAAAGCACACTCAAATACATAATTGTATTGCATTATATGCACATGACAGATTTAAATCATTTGAATTTTAAGAAGTAGAAAAAAAAATCACTTTGTATTGGTAACTGAGCCTGATGCTAATGTCTGCTCAGTACCTAACACCAGAAAGGTTTAACTTAAGGATTTATTTACCAGTGAGAATGTGGTTGCCCCATAATTGTACCTTATAACATCATGCCCACTTATATGCCAGGATATACTGAGTCAGTATATCAGTACTTTGTTATGCTAATAGAAGAATAAATTGTTATGAACATAAAATACTAATAAAAAATATAATTTAGTATTAGGAAAAACAGAAATTAATTTTATTTAGGAATTTAGTTTTTCAAGGAATTGGGCTGGAAGTAAAAAAATATTATCAGTATTTACCAGAATTCACATCTTTATACGTGATGAAGCTTGAAATCTCCAAACATTCAGCAGCCTACACGATGAACTGCCCCTTTAATATTGAGTACACTGACTGCCCATTAGTACAGGAGTAACACTAATCCATCAGAGACGTATAGTTTGGGATAACTGAATGAATACTATGGCCATACTGTAACTATCTTACTGTGCTTCCAAAATCATCTTAATTTTCTATCATAAAGTATATTCAGTATATATCAAACTAGTTCTGACCAGAAAAGTTTACTTATAAAGCTTTACAGAATGGTCATGGCTAATTAAAAAAAAAAAAAAAAAAAGAAAAGAAAAGAGGAAAACAGATCATAGGAAAATGATATACAACAGTGGTGTTGCCTTTAAAGATAGAAATAGGAATTTTCATCCCAAGAGAAGTTTCTTGATTTCTCTCTCAGGTTGCTCATTAACAGTTCTGAACTGGAGCATGAAGCAGAATAAGTGAATGAGTGAAATTCAAGCTGGTCCTGAATTCCCACAAGAAAATTAATCAATATCATGTAAATTTCAGAGCACAGTGGCCCAGTGGTTAGCACTGTTGTCTCACAGCAAGAGAGTCCCGGGTTTGAATCCACCATCTGGCTGGGGCCTTTCTGTGTGGAATTTGCATGTTCTCCCCGTGTCTGCCGTGGGTTCTCTCTGGGCACTCCAGCTTCCTCCCACAGTCTGAAGACTTGCAGCTAGTGGAGTTAGGTTAACTGGTAATTCCAAATTGCCCATAGGTATGAATCTGACAATCTGAGAGTGAATGGTTGTCTGCCTCTCTGTGTTAGGCCTGCAAGAGACTGGCGACCTGTCCAGGGTGTACCCTCCCTCTCGCCTTGTGGCAGCTGGGATAGGTTCTGCGACCCTGAGTTGGGTAAGCATGAAAAAAATGGATGGATTGATACATTTTAGAGTAGCTTTACTCTTCTATAAATAAGATTTCAGTTGCAATTCCAGTAATGCACCAATAAAAAAACACTACTCGTGTGTGAACAAACGTATTCTTTTTGTTCCAAAACACACTAACCAGAGATATATGAACATGAGCATGTGTCTTAATACAAGTTCAGATATTAAACAGATCAACAATAGTCCTATTTCTTAACCCGGAAAACTAAAGTATATTGTTCCAAACTTTGGTGACTTGGGTTTTAAGAGCTGGGTCATAACCTCTTGGACTTGTCACCGACATCTGTCATATTATAAACTATTATCTGATCCATTGCCCATCTTCTGCATGACTTTATTTACATAAATACATACAATGTGCTATTTGTCTTCTGGTAAACTCCAACATTTGAATTCTGGAATTAAAAAAAAAACAGTCCCATTATAATATACGATGTTACGAGATGCCACATAAAAAACAAATACTCTTCATTTTAAATTCTGCACTCTAGAACCATGCAACAGTAAGGCCGCACTCTCATTCTAATCTTAACATCTTGATACACTTCATTCCCAGGCCCCACCTCCCACTTCTGTTGTCCAAATGAGAGCCTGAGCCCGCCTAGTAAGAGTTTTCCTTTACTGATGTCAATTTGCAGTCTAGCAAGAGCTCTCTCTAATCTTTTCCTATTCATTACACACAATTTCCAGAGTGTTGAGCCAGGGTGCCGATTGGTTCCTTGCAGTGTGTGCAGTGAGGGGTGCTGTGATTGTTTATTATTTATTTATTTGTTTATTTACTTACATCAATGCCCCCTCCCTCTACTTCCACTTTCTTGTTTCCTGCTTTCTTCACACACCAACATTTCACTCCCATAGTCCCTGGTCTGCATTTTCCATGAATAATTAATGTGGCACTACAGCATGTAGATCTGCTCCCCTGCATCTGTTTCTCCAGAGCGGTCTCACCATGTTCTGAAGTACATCTCCATGGTGCTATTTTAGTTCCCTATTCAGTATTCACAAACAAAATTGTAACTCTTAATACTCTAAAGCATAACACTACATTGCATGTAGTGTTATGCTTTAAGTAGAATTTTAGTTTATTATTAATTTTATATTAGATAATAATCTGCATCCTATGAAGTATAGATAGATAGATAGATAGCTTTTATTGTCATTGTACTAAAGTGCAACGAAATTGAGCAGCAATCCTTAAGGTGCCTAGACCCAATAAAAACATTCAAAAGCTCTAAAAACATTCAATAAACTGCAGATTATTGCACAGGGCCTAAGTAGCTTAAAGAAATAAATACTTAAATAAATTAAATAAAAAAATAAAAATTCATGTGCATGTATTCAATTCAGCACTAGGGTAAAAGCGGTTTTCCGTCTGTTTGTCCTGCATGTGATGGATCTGAAGCGTTTTCCAGAGGGCAGCTGTTGGAAAAGATGATTACCAGGGTGGAAAGAGACTTTCAGTATGCTGGCTGCCCTGCTGAGGCAGCGGGAGCTGAACAGGTCCCCCAGACTGGGCAGTGGACAGCCGATGATTTTCTGGGCCGTGTTGATCTCTGTAGTGCTCTCTTTTCTGCCACTGTGCAGCTGCTGTACCATGTTGAGATGCAGTAGGTCAGCACACTCTCAATGGCACAGCGGTAGTAGGACACCAGCAGCTTCTCCTGAAGGTTGTTCTTCCTCAGAATTCTCAGGAAATAGAGTCTCTGCTGTGCCTTCTTGACCACAGCTGTGGTGTTGGTGGTCCAGGAGAGATTTTCAGAGATGTGTGTACCCAGAAATCTGAAGAAAGGGACTCTTTCCACACAGTCACCATTTATGAAGAGTGGTGCAGGGTCTATGCATTTCCCCCGAAAGTCTATGACCAGTTCTTTTGTTTTGGAGGAGTTCAGGGAAAGATTGTTCTCTGCACACCACTCAGCCAGTCCCTGGACTTCATCCCTGTAGGCGGTCTCGTCTCCACCAGATATGAGTCCCACCACGGTCGTGTCATCCGCAAACTTGATGATTGTGTTGCTGGAGTGGGTGGGGGTACAGTTGTGGGTGCAGAGTGCGTAGAGGAGAGGACTCAGCACGCAGCCCTGCGGAATTTTCCTTTTGAAGGCAATGTTGGCCTCCTTGATGCCTCTCTTCAGGTTGGTTCTTGCCACGCTGTATAAGGCTCTGTCCCCAGACCTGAATGCAATGTTACGCTTGTTGATGAGAATTCGGACCCCTTTTGTCATCCAGGGTTTTTGGTTTGGGTAAACCGTGATGTTCTTGTTCACTGTTACACTGTCCACACAGTTCTTGATGTAACAGAGTACAGTTGATGTGTACACTTCCAGGTCTTGATCCCCAAAGATGTCCCAGTTGGTTCTTTCGAAGCAGTCCTGCAGCTGTGAGGAAGCTCCATCAGGCCATATCTGGACAGTCCTTGTGATAGTTTTTGATCTTCTTTTGCGGGGAGTGTATGCCAGAGTTAGAAATATGGAGCAGTGGTCTGAATGACCCAGATGTGGTAATAGGGTAGTTTTAAAACTGTTCTTTATGTTTGAATACACCTTATCCAGTGTATTATTCCCCCTGGTAGCACATTTGATGTGCTGCTCAAATTTGGGGAGAACTGTTTTTAAATCACCATGATTGAAGTCACCAGCTATTATATTGACTGCTTCACGGTTGCTGTTTTGCTGTGAATTAATGGCACTGAGCAGGTAGCTTAGCGCTATGCTAGCATTAGTATCGGGAGGAATGTAACCAGCGGTTACTAGGACAACAGTAAACTCTCGGGGAAGATAGAATGGACTGCATTTCACCATCATGTACTCCAAATCAGAAGAACAGTGTCTATCAGTGATTTTGGCATTAGTACACCAGCTGTTGTGTATGTAAATGCATAGCCCCCCTCCTTTTGTTTTACCAGAATCTCTGTTTCTGTCCCAACGGAATGCTGTACGGCCTGCTAGCTCCGGGACGAGCGAGTACAGCCAGTTTGTTTGTGGAAATCAGCAAACTCAAATTATCCAGTTTGTTCGTGATTGCTCTGGCATTGGTGAGAAAGATGCTGGGTAGCGCTGGCTTGTGTGGCTGTTTCTTTAGCCTAGCTGCTATGCCGGACCGACAGCCCCCGCTTTTGCTTCCTGTGTCTCCTCTGCCTCCGCCTCCTGCCGGCACCGATCAATATCCACGGAGCGCCCGGTGTTCTGGCTTTCTCCTCCGGTATGCAGTGTGAGTGCAGAAAATCCCTTGTAACGGCCTGGTTTTGCTGTAATCCGATACTTAGAAGATCCTGCCGTCTGTATATAGGATTCGTGGTACATAGCGTTACTTTTGCCGACAAAAATACAAACAAAAACACAAATAAACAGCACCTAATCGGAGAGTTGAGCCGCTGCATCTATGCACGCCGCCATCTGAAAATGTCTGCCAGTATCAATGACTGCTTTATAAACAAGTATGAAAACAGTGTCTGTAAAATTTATACACACTAAGATATATCTTAGATTTATCTTAAAAATACATATAAGCAGTTTACACTTTATTAATAGCTGTGGCAGTGTAGCTGTGTGTGTGTGTGTGTGTGTGTGTGTGTGTGTGTGTGTGTGTGTGTGTGTGTGTGTGTGTGTGTGTGTGTGTGTGTGTGTGTGTGTCCCAAACTGTAACCCTCAGAAGAGAGGAAATTGGTTAGGATGTTCAAGAACAACCCAGGAACACCAAGGTTCAAGCCTACCATGAACTGTAAACTGCTGGAACACCAGCATCACTGTCCACATTAAAGTCAGTTTTATATCGTCATGTTCAAGAGTGACTGAAATTTGCAGGCCCACATGGACAAACCAAGTACCTTCTGGAGAAAAGTTTTATGGTCAGACAAGATGAAGGTTGAACTATTTGTGACAAAAAGGTACACTGTATTGCCAAAGGTCTCACCCACTCATCCATCCAAATCATTGAATGCAGTTGCTCTAATCACTTCCGTGGCCACTGGTGTATAAAACCAAGCACCTAGGCGTGCAAAATGCTCCTACAAACACTTATGAAAGAATGGGTTGCTCTCAGGAGCTCAGTGAATTCCAGCGTGGTACCATGATTGTACCGTGAAGTCCAGTTGTGAAATTTCCTCACTACTAACAGTCAACTGTTAGTGGTATTATAGCAAAGAGGAAGCAATTGAGAATGAAAGCAACATAGTCACAAATGGTAGGCCATGTAAAATGACAGAGCAGGGTTAGCAGATGCTGAGGTGCATAATGAGCAGAGGTTGCCAACTTTCTGCGGAGTCAGTTGCTACAGACCTCCAAATTTCATCTGGTCTTCAGATTAGCTCAAGAAGAGTATAGAGAGCTTCATGAAATGGGTTTCCATGGCTGAGCAGCTGTATCTAATTCTTACATCACCAAGCGCAACGCAAAGTGTAGTGGTGTAAAGCACGCCACCTCTGGACTGGATGGATGGAGTGATGCTTCTCTGGCTGGCAATCCGATAGATGAGTCTGGGTTTGGCAGTTGCAGGAGAACGGTACTGACTTGTAGTTTGGTGGGGTTGTTTTTCAGGAGTTGGGCTCAGCCCCTTAGTTCCAGTGAAAGAAACGGTTCAGCATACCAAGACTAGGGGTGTCCATCCATCCATCCATTTTCTTCCGCTTATCCGGGGCCGGGTCGCGGGGGCAGAAGCCTAAGCAGAGAAGCCCAAGCTTCCCTCTCCCCAGCCACCTCCTCCAGCCCATCCGGAGGGACCCCAAGGCGTTCCCAGGCCAGCCGAGATACACAATCTCTCCAGCGTGTCCTGGGTCTACCACGGGGCCTCCTCCCGGTGGGACATGCCCGGAACACCTCACCCAGGAGGCGGCCAGGAGGCATCCTAATCAGATGCCCGAGCCACCTCAACTGGCTCCTTTCGATGTGGAGGAGCAGCGGCTCTACTCCGAGCCCCTCCCGGATGGCCGCACTCCTCACCTTATCTCTAAGGGAGAGGCCAGCCACCCTTCGAAGGAAACTCATTTCTGCCGCTTGTATTCGCGATCTTATTCTTTCGGTCACTACCCAAAGCTCGTGACCATAGGTGAGGGTAGGAACGTAGATCGACCGGTAAATCGAGAGCCTCGCTTTTATGCTAAGCTCCCTCTTCACCACGACGGACCGGTGCAGCGTCCGCATCACTGCAGAAGCAGCCCCGATCCGCCTGTCGATCTCCCGTTCCCTTCTCCCATCACTCGTGAACAAGACCCCGAGATACTTAAACTCCTCCACTTGAGGCAAGAACTCGTTCCTGAGCCGGAGATGGCACTCCACCCTTTTCCGGCTGAGGACCATGGCCTCAGACTTAGAGGTGCTGATTCTCATGCCAGCCGCTTCACACTCGGCTGCGAACCGTTCCACTGCGAGCTGGAGGCCCCCCCGTGATGAAGCCAACAGAACTGCATCATCTGCAAAAAGCAGAGATGTGACTCTGAGGCCACCAAGGAAGAAGCCTTCCGCCACCTGGCTACGCCTAGAAATTCTGTCCATAAAAATTATGAACAGAATCGGTGACAAAGGGCAGCCCTGACGGAGTCCAACACCCACAGGAAACAAATCCGACTTATTACCGGCTATACGGACCAAGCTCTCACTGTGGTTGTACAAGGACTGAATGGCCCGCAACAATGGGCCAGACACCCCATACTCCCGCAGAACCTCCCAAAGAACACCCCGAGGAACACGGTCGAATGCCTTCTCCAAGTCCACAAAGCACATGTAGACTGGTTGGGCAAACTCCCACGCACACTCGAATATCCTTGAGAGGATAAAGAGCTGGTCCAGCGTTCCACGACCAGGACGAAAACCGCATTGTTCCTCCTGAATCCGAGGTTCGACTAACGGACGCACCCTCCTTTCCAGCACCCTGGCATAGACCTTACCGGGGAGGCTGAGGAGTGTGATCCCCCGAAAGTTGGAGCACACCCTCCGGTCTCCCTTCTTAAAGATGGGGACCACCACCCCGGTCTGCCAATCCAATGGCACTGCCCCAGATCTCCACGCGATGTTGCAGAGGCGTGTCAACCAAGACAGCCCTACAACATCCAGAGCCTTCAGGAACTCAGGGCGAATCTCGTCCACCCCAGGGGCTCTGCCACCAAGGAGTTGTTTAACTACCTCAGTGACCTCACCCCCAGTGATGGTCAAGTCATCCCCCTCATCCCCAGACTCTGCTTCCACTACAGAAGGCGTGTCAGTGGGATTCAGAAGGTCCTCGAAGTATTCCTTCCACCGTCCGACTATAGCCTCAGTTGAAGTCAGCAGCACCCCCCCCGCACTATAAACAGTGTGAGTGAAGCACTGCTTTCCCCTCCTGAGTCGCCTGACGGTTTGCCAGAATCGCTTCGATGCCGTCCGAAAGTCTTTTTCCATAGCCTCACCGAACTCCTCCCACACCCGAGTTTTTGCTTTGGCCACTACCCGAGCTGCATTCCGCTTGGCCTGTCGATACCTGTCAGCTGCCTCCGGAGTCCCACAGGCTAACCAAGCCCGATAGGACTCTTTCTTCAGCTTGATGGCTCCCTTCACCTCCGGTGACCACCATCTGGTTCGGGGGTTACCACCACGACAGGCACCAACCACCTTGCAGCCACAGCTCTGAGCAGCCGCCTCAACAATGGAGGTGCGGAACATGGTCCATTCGGACTCAATGTCCTCAGCCTCCCTCGGAATGCTGTCGAAGTTCTGCCGGAGGTGGGAGTTGAAGATCTCCCGGACTGGGGCTTCTGCCAGGCGTTCCCAGCGCACCCTCACAATACGTTTAGGTGTGCCAGGTCCGTCCAGCATCTTCCCCCGCCACCTGATCCAACTCACCACCAGGTGGTGATCAGTTGACAGCTCAGCTCCTCTCTTCACCCGAGTGTCCAGAACATACGACCGCAGATCTGATGATACGATTACAAAATCGATCATCGACCTGCGACCTAGGGTGTCCTGGTGCCATGTGCACTTATGGACATCCTTGTGTTCGAACACGGTGTTTGTTATGGACAAACTGTGGTTTGCACAGAAGTCCAATAACAAAACACCATTCGGGTTCAGATCGGGCAGGCCGTTCCTCCCAATCACGCCCCTCCAGGTCTCACTGTCATTGCCCACGTGAGCGTTGAAGTCTCCCAGCAAGACTATGGAGTCACCAGATGGAGCACTCTCCAGCACCCCACCCAGCAACTCCAAAAAGGGTGGGTACCCTGAACTGTCATTCGGCGCATAAGCGCAAACAACAGTCAGGACCCGTTCCCCAGCCCGAAGGCGCAGGGAAACTACCCTCTCGTCCACCGGTGAAAACTCCGACGTACAGGCAGCAAGCCGGGGGGATACAAGAATACCCACCCCAGCTCGCCGCCTCTCACCGAGGGCAACTCCAGACTGGAACAGAGTCCAGCCCTTCTCCAGGAGACTGGTTCCAGAGCCCAGGCCATGCGTTGAGGTGAGCCCAACTATGTCTAGCTGGTATCTCTCAACCTCACGCACTAGCTCAGGCTCCTTCCCCACCAGAGAGGTGACATTCCATGTCCCAACAGCCAGTTTCGATAGCCGGGGATCGGTCCGCCAGGGCCTCCGCCCTCGGCCACCGCCCGACACACATTGCACCCGACCCCTACGACACCTCCTGCGGGTGGTGGGCCTGCAGGAGGGCGGGCCCATGTAACCTCTTCGGGCTGCGCCCGGCCAAGCACCACGGGCTAATGCCTGGCCACCAGACGCTCTCCCTCGAGCTCCCTCCCCAGGCCTGGCTCCAGGGTGGGGCCCCGGTAACCCTATCCCGGGCAGGGTAAACTGTTCCCTTGTTTTTTCCCTCATAAGGGTCTTCTGAACTGGTGAGGGTCCAGACAAAGAGCGGTTCAGACTAGGGGTGTGCGATATATATTGTCTACAATAATATCTTAATTGTTGTGACATTTTTACTAACTTGCACTTAGAAGTGCACTTAGAAGTGCAAGATAGTAAAATATAAGACTTGTTCAAACACATTTTTAAATAATGCAAAATATTGTTTATTATCATTATCAACAAAATGAATGAAAATATCGAGACATCATTTTTTGTCAGTATCGCACAACCCTAACCAAGACATTTTGGACAATTTCATGTTCCCAACTTTGTTGTCAGTGTGGGGATGGCCCCTTCCTGTTCCAACATGACTGTGCATCAGTGCACAAAGCAGGTCCATAAAGACCTGGATGAGTGAGTTTGGTGTGGAACAACTTGACTGACCCCCACAGAGTCTTGACCTCAACCCGATCTAGGCTTTCTCATCCAACATCAGGGTCTGACCTTACAAATGCACTTCTGGAAGAATGGTCAAAAGGCTTTCAAACCTAAGAACTAACACTGTATCAACTGTCAAGCATGTTGAAAGCAGCATAATCCTCTGGGCCTGTTTGGCTGTCACTGGCACTGGTACACTACTTCACAAAGTAATAGAAGAATGAAGAAGGATGACTATCTCCAAATTCTTCAACTTCACTTCAAATCAACAGCTAGACAGTTGAAACTGGGATACAACTCAGTGTCCCAACAGGACGATGATCCCAAACACATCAAACTCAGTTTTGGAGTGGATAAAGCAGGCCTTTGGAATAGCTCTACCAAAGCCCTGCGCTCAACCCTATTGAAAATTTGTGGACTATGCTTCAAAGCCGGGTCTATGTCAAGAACCCAACCAATTTAAATGAATCTACTAATTCTGACCAGATAAGTGATCAAATATACAGCTAGAATAGAATAGAATAGAATGCCTTTATTGTCATTATACAGGATGTACAATGAGATTGGAGGGCCACTCCTGTTCAGTGCCATGTAGCAGAAAATCAAACTCTCTAAAATAAAAATATTTTAAAAATATTATAATCTAGTATGATCAATATAATCAAGAGATATACAGAAATAAACAATGTGTAAAATATACAAAAAATAGAATGTATAAAAATATATACATACATTGGTGCATCTGTACATTGTAAGAAAAGTAAATATGTGTATACATATAATAATGAAGATGATGAATATTGCACTTGGTGAATGAATATTGCACTAGTGAATGAATACTGGATATTACACAATATAGGAATGTTAGATATTGTTCAGTATGAATAATATAATATTGCACAGAGATGTGGGTGTTGCACAGTTACAGTGGGTGAGTGTGTGAGTTCAGGGTGGTGATTGCTCTGGCGAAGAAACTGTTCTTGAGTCTGTTTCTTCTGGCTTTGATGCACCTGTAGCGCCTGCCAGAGGGCAGCAGGTCAAACAGGTCAAAGCCAGGGTGTGAGCTGTCCTTGATGATGTTCCTGGCTCTGCTGATGCAGCGGGAGGTGTAGATGTCCATCAGGGAGGGGAGAGGGCAGCCAACGATTCTTTGTGCTGTCTTGACTACCCTCTGAAGCCTGACCCTGTCTGCCTCAGTGCAGCTGCCATACCATACTGTGATACAGTACGTCAGCAGGCTCTCAATGGATGAGCGGTAGAAGGTCAGCAGCAGGTTTGAGTCCAAGTTGTTCTTCCTGAGGACCCTCAGGAAGTGAAGTCGCTGCTGAGCCTTCTTGATAACAGCTGTGATGTTATCTGACCAAGAGAGATCAGCAGAGATGAGGACACCAAGAAACCTGAAGGTGTGGACCCTCTCCACACGCTCGCCGTTGATGTAGAGGGGAGCTGGGTCAGTCCTGTGCTTCCTGAAGTCGATGATGATCTCTTTGGTTTTCATGGTGTTCAGTACCAGGTTGTTCTCTGAACACCAGGCTGTCAACTTCAGGACCTCCTCTCTGTAAGCTGCCTCATCTCCCTTTGAGATGAGTCCGACCACTGTGGTGTCGTCAGCAAATTTGGCGATGAGGTTGTTATTGTGGGCCGGACTGCAGTCATGGGTGTAGAGGCAGTACAGGAGGGGGCTCAGCACACTAGAATTATGCTAGAAGGTTGTTGATGGCTGCCACAATCACTTGATCAAACTGCAACTTGTTAAGACATTTAACCAAATGTGGATTAGAAAAAATCCAAAATAAATTCAAACTTCTGCACCCAATTCTTGTTTTTTAAAGTAATTAAAGATGTATGCTGTACAATCATTCCACCCTGGAAAAAGAACAGTTCACAGAAATAATTAAAAGCCCAAAATGACCATCACATTTATGCTCATCATGAATGTATGTGAATTTTTGGCCACAACTGTATATAGATTTATATTAATTCGATAGATGTTTAACGTTGTGGTCATTTAAAATACTTTATATACTGTTTAATCTCCAGCCTCATATTCTATAAAATGACATGTTTCTAGCATCTGTCCTCTGAGAAGAAAACAATGAGTTCAGACCTAAACCATGATTTTAAAAAAAAACAAAGGAAAAAAGCATGTAAATAATTTTATATCACAGCTGGATTAAAAAGTTTAAACACTATCTGACATGATTAACTGTCAATATCTATAGGAATATCTATAGAAAATATTAATGGAAAATGAAGGTGGAGCATTGTCAAAACAGCTGGTTAAGCATTCACACAACCAGGAGATTTCTTAGAGATGCTAATCTGAAATTGCTGGCTGAACCTGCACCTCTTCAACTTACCTGTTTTATTAAACCAGATTTGATGTCTCCTCCCCATGTCATGGCCTTTAAAGGTGAAGTCATCAAGCAGACTCTAAAGCAGGATCCCAGAGACAGCAAATCACAGTTCACAGATTTTATTAATACAACAGAGAGCTTCACTAAGGAGTAGGGTGACAGGGAGGACTCAACAGGGTTAGACTGGCAGTTTGGGTTCTTGGTCCTAGAAAAGAGGAGACAAGTGTTAATTGAGGCTGAACGGCAGGACATTGGATTTATAGGTGTGTTTTGAAAATCACTGAGGAGCCAGAAGAACATAGGGGAGGTAGCCACTGGTCAGGATCCAAGAGTGAATCAGATCCAAAAGAGGGTGAGCAGGTAGGTGAATATGGGGAGGTGAGTATCCACCCAAGTGTTTCCAGAGGGAGAGGATCGGCTCAGGAATGACAGGTGGAAACAGAACCACCCTTCAGCCACACAGGGAGCTATAAAGAGAAGAGAAATGAAGGTCACATTGAGACTAGGAAATTTCAGAGTAAATTCAGGGCCATAATGGAACCTGATTACCAACACAATAGTTGACAACAATCCAGTGAAAACTGGGTACTGGAGATTGTCTTTTAATACTGGCTGAGAAGCAGATGTGCAGGCTGAACAGCAGAAACCAGAAACCCAAACTTCTAGACCTGAGGGACCAACTCCCTCCTTAAAAGAGAATATGCAGTTAAGACACACACACCTGACCAGTGCAAGGCTAATGGAGTTATCAAAAACATTTCTACCCTGCACTCTGACTCATCTACAACATACATGTTGGCCAAGGTGGTTAGCAAGAGAAAACTTTTTTAACATGTTAAATTGTAGAAGCTTGTCTACTTGCTAATGCTAGGTCTGTTTCTGCATAAAATGCAGCTCACCACTGATCTCAGATCAGTGAAATCAGAACCAGCAGCAGCTTGCCTTGTATGCTGGTCTCCATCAATTTAGATTTAGAGTCAGAAGCCTTTATTGTCAGCAAACACAGGTGCTTGAAACTGTGAACATTAACACACTCAAAACATTTAAAAGAAAAAGCACAACCACGAAGCTCTGAGCTGCTACATCTATGTGTGGCGCTATCTTTTAGAGTGCCACAGATTTATTCACAATCTACACGCGCAAACAACCAGAAACTCGCTGCT
This sequence comes from Archocentrus centrarchus, assembly GCF_007364275.1. Taxonomy (NCBI): domain Eukaryota; kingdom Metazoa; phylum Chordata; class Actinopteri; order Cichliformes; family Cichlidae; genus Archocentrus; species Archocentrus centrarchus. Next base: position 2,903,609 of record NC_044358.1, read on the forward strand.
GGCTTCTCAGCCTGACAAACTCAAGCCATTGGTAATGGGACACCAACTCACCTGTGAAATGAAGACTCTACCGTTTCCAGTGGGATCCAAGGCAAGCGGACCTTCCAGTGACAATAGCCAACTGCAACAACAAGATGGTAGGAATGGGTAAAGGACTGGTGCGAACTGCAGAGAAACTTTGTTTTATAAATACTTACTATGATACTTTATATGTTTTAATAATCACAGATGTACAGAACACCTGAAATCTGTGTCTTCTGTGAATGGTGTTCAGTTGGTGATGAATGTGTCCGCTAGAATCACTATACTTGCAACTGTCTCACTTATTAAACTGTAATATTTTGTCATAAAATGATAAAGACTCCCTGTTCCCTCATTTTGGTACTCGGAAGGTGAAAATGGACTGAAAGTGAAATCAAAATTGGCATGTTCACACGGGGAAAATGATCGGTTTAAAACTAACAGCAGGTGTTGAATTGGCTGTCATGAGTACGGAGCTCAGAGATTGTTGGATGAATTAGTCTGAATTTCTTACTTCCCCTAGTACACGATTTTATTGCAAATGGTCAGCAGTGTCATGTCTGGTTATGTGCTACTTGTCCTGTGGGAACATGTTCATAGTTTATATCATGCTTTTAGTAAATTCTTTTAATAAAATTACATAGTTTGGTTTGCTGAGCTGCTGAGTGGACTTGCAGTTCTTACCATACAGCATATAACTGCACAAGGAGGCATTTTTCTAGCACAGCATGAAGGTTCCAGTTTCAAATCTCTTGGTTCTGTGTTAAGTTTGCATGTTCTCTCTGTGCTGCACCACTGCATCACGTACTTCCTGGACAAGCAGCAGAGTCCTTTCCTTAATACCCATTTCACCGCTACTGCCACAAGGACAGATATAGGAATGTTTTGTGCCTCATACCATAGTATCTGCATTAATTTGTTAGTTTACTGCATGTACTGTTGTTAGCTCTTTATTGTATTGTTTATGGTTTTTTTTTTTCTTTTGAGCTGCTCATTTCTTTCTATTTTTTCCATTTCTTTTTTTTTATTTCATTTGTATATTTTTATTTTACCTTTATGAGTATTTTGTTTTGTGACATTGTGTTTATTTTATTTTCCAACATTTGGGATAAATGAAGCATGTCTTATACTGTCTTATCTTGCCTTATATTATCTTATCTTAATTTTACCTGTTTTTTTTTTTAGTTTAGTTTTTTTTTTTTTTAAATAAGAAGTGCTGACTACACACATCGCAGCAAAAGTGACAACTGGCTCAGACCAGCTTATGCTGTCTCTCTCGCTCTCACTCTCTCTATACACACGCACACACGCATGGACATACACACTATTCACTATCTCTCTGCTCTGTATCAGTCCCAACAGCAGGAGCGTGGATACTCAGTGGTCCATGACTATCAGTGAACAGGACAAACAAAATTAATTAAAGTGCCATCATAAGTGACACCTTGCTGTCACCTGGTGCACAGAGGTAGAAAAGTGTCAGGAAAGGATGCGCCATCATGTGGACTACATGGCGGTGAATCGCCTCATCAAATATGCATGCATATGTAATCATGCAAACAGCAAAGTAACACTGTCCATGATTTATTCAAATTAAGAATTTTCGAGCTATCTCATTGTGCACACTGATTGACATTGAGTTCAGGAATTTTCTCATTTTCATTTAAACTGCAGCACCTTCAGTTTAAAAACCCTCCATTTCTTCATTTATCTGAGGTAGTGAGAATAATTGTTATAATTGAATCTGGTACTGGATTAGGGTTTACAGATTGAGACACATGCACAGACTCCACTAACAAAATGAAGGATTCATGCTACTCCCGTGATACCAAATGATAATCCTTGGTGCTTCATTACTCACTCTTAATCCACTGTTCATTACCCTCAACATAGCCTTTGTCAGTCCCCAACTGGCCAATGTAAGTAATGATATATCATATTTCCATTTCCAGTCACATCCTTAATACCATTTGGCAGCAGTCATCATCGTCACTGAACACTCCCAATGCCTAGCTCCTGTCTAAATGGACAAAAGAAGAGGAGGAGGGGATGGATAGATTGGAAAAAGGAAGGGACAGTGGAGGCAAAACGGCAAGCTGACTTCATATCAGTGCCAAGATTACTACAGCTGAAAGCTGAGGTGCAAAGAGTTGTGGGTAATTGTCATGTTTTTCATTAGTGGTTAGATGAGGATCTGGAGATGAGGGAGGAAATGGCCTCATCATCATCGCTTTGTGTGTATTTGTGCTAGTGTGTATGGGAGCGGGCTGTGCGTTTGCAGATCACACCCTTGATCACAACCGTCCCCGCTCACTGCAAAGGGAACAAATTGTTCCCTCTTTCTTTCTGACGGCAGGCTATATTCCACCATTACCTCGGAACATTGAAAGAAACAAGCTACTGTGAATAACGAACCAAAAGATTTCAGGAAGAGCATGAGATGGAGCAGAAAAGGGGGGAAAAACATGGTTGAAGGGTGGGTGGGTGTAAGGTTTGGGGGGGTGGGGGTGGGGGAGAGTGAGGCCAAAATAAGACAGGAGATGAGGAAAGAAAATGAAAAGAAAATGTCTGCCCAAAATTGTGATGAGACACCACAATCACACAGGCTGGGATGAGGAGGGGAAATTAGAGCAGAGGAGAATTGAAAGGAAACGCAGACAGGAAGAGGGGTGTGGAAAGACAGAGAGAGAAATGAGAAGATCGGAAGAGAGAATGAGTGAGAAGTCACACAGAGAAGTATTAAAGTGTTCTTTCTGTAACTTTTTAGGACGTATTTTAACCACAGAGGAGCGATCTCTAGTGATTAAATTGATTATCGTTGCAGCAGTGATGAATATCATTCTCCCATCAAGTCTCTTCAGCTGTATTTGTGTCCTGCTCAAATGAGCACCAAGGACTTTGCAACCAAGCCTAAACTTCTTCTTTTCCCCTGTTGAATACAAAAAGCTAAAGCAAGCTTCTAGCTAGTTTAGTGGATTATCCATGCTGGCTTTACCATGTCCATTAGTTACTCCAAACACTTTGAGCATGTCCGTTAGCCTAGCACCAGATTAGATGTCCTCTCTCTTAGCAATGCCTCTGGACTGAAAGAAAGTGGGTTTTTGTAAATAGTGAATTTCTATATCTTTCTGATTATTTTTATTTTTGTGTTTGTTTTGCCTCTCTCCGTTAATGTTGTGTCTCTGGGGTTGTTTTGTATCTATTATAAGTCATTTCTATCTTTTTGGATTCATCTATATAATTCTTCTTCTTTCTTTTTTTTTTTTTTTTAGATATTTATGTGTCTCTGTGGGGATTATTGTGTCCCTGCATTTGTTTATATCAACTTCAGGTCATGTGTCATTTTGTGGTTGTGCTATATGTCTTTTGATTACAAATATTTTTAATCTCTGTAGTTATTTTGGGGCACCTTGTACCTCTTTTCCATGAATCCGTTACTGGTGCCTAATCTAAAATGGTTTCCATGTAGGAATTGAACACTGATTCGCAGATGTAGGTCATATATTATTTCTACTGTTATTTTCTTTTCATGGAACTGTCCCTACTTTTGCTACTTACACAATGTTTAGTTTTGAAAATTGTTTGGGCCTGTATGTGTTATGGTCCTTGGGTCTTGGGCCCAGGGTGTTGTGTCTGGGTATATGATTCCTTTTGTTTTGATAATCATTTGTGTCTGAGTTTTACTCTTTTGTAATATTAGTTATAATGTTTCTATTTTCATTGATGTCATTTATTATAAATTCCAGCGGTCTGTTTATATTTTGCCTTCTAGTCCTACTTGTGTTTGAATTGGGTCTCTCTTAGTTATGAAGTATTTAGTTAACTCCTTTTGTGTTCCCATTCACTTCCTCCAGTCTTGTCTCTGTATTTGTCTCTTTGTCTTATTTCCCCATTTAGTTGTGTCAAATTAATTTTGTCTCCCCATTCAGTTATGGGGAGACAAGTGGAGACTCTTCCTGTTGGTGATTGTTGTTCTCTTTGTCATGTGTTTAATTTGACTTCCCCTCGAGTCATTATGTTAGTTACCCTCAGTTGTGTTTATCTTGTGAGTATTGTCTGAGTCTCCGCTTGTCCTTTGTTATGTCCTACCTCAATGCTGTGTGCTCCCTTGTTCCGTGTTTCCCCTTCAATTTCTAGTTTGTGAATTCCTGGCTCCTGCTTTACATTGTTTTGTTTTCCGTGTGAGTTCCAGCGATAAAGTTGAGTTGAAGTTCATTCTCTGCCTCCTAAGTCCACATTCTGCCTGCTGCTCCACCTCATCAGTGGAAAAGTGGTACATCCTGTGCTTAGAAGACCTATTAGTATTGCATCCATGCTTTGTGCTAAGAGCTTCTGTGGCTTCAAAATGGAAGTGATTTACATTTTTATTTTTTTTTATTTCACTACAATTCTTACTACATGTTTTTCAAGACAACACATGTAGCTGAGATTGATCAAAATGTTTGCTTTTGGACAAATTAATGATTTGAGCTGATGAAGTTACCAGATATTTTTTTTTTTTTTATTTCATGAAGATCATTACCCACTCAAACCACAACAATCAGAGGACAATCAATCTCTAAAATCTATAAACATCTGAATTAAATTTTGTACACGTATCTTACTACAAATTCTTAACATCAAATTTGACAGGATTTATTCTTTGGCAATAATGGAAACAGAATTTGTGGAAATTATAATTCATTAAATTGTATTGTGGACATTGTATCACAAAAGTTAAACGATTATACATGAGATAGGAACTCTTCAATTTTCTTTACACTCTTTTTGAATTAAAATGTTGCTTTGTGCAGTGGAATTCTGTTAATTGTTTGTGTGGGAAGCTTGCTTTCGTTAGTGGGGAGGGTTTAGAAGTATAAGGCAAACTGACCAACATAAAAGACCTTATCAGCACTCTTTTTTTTACCCCTCTGTCCCTCCATCTCACCATCTCTCTGCAGTGTTAGCACAACAGCTTCAGAGGTTACCACTCAATTAAGCCTGGCTGTTCATTTATGGCCATGACAAAGACTACTGTCTCTCTCCCTACCCTCTCTCTCCCTCTCTGCTAACCAAACTTATAATTACAGTGTTGGACAGCGCAATTCAAACTGACCTACTGTAAAATATGGCCATCCATTTGGCCCTTATCCCTTCATCGCCATTTCTCCTCCAATGGGGCCAGGGGATGTTGCTCACCCCAAGCCCCTTTTCAATCACTGCCAGCCAATTCACCCCCCTCCATCCCTCGCCCCCACCCCCTCACCTCAACTGCCATGCTGCAAAGCATCAAGATGAAGAATATCAGCAAGCACTATCTCCCTGAAATGAATTACTTTCACTTTTAACCCAAGACAGATATCCACTTGAACTTACAACTACAAATCATCATTTTTTTTTTGAGGGGGGGGGTGCTTTCTTTTGGGGGGGGGTTCTGTTTCACATTCCACCTACACACTCTGATGACTTAAAACCACATATACTAAATTAAAATATGAAGTCAGCCTATTCACAAGTTGCTGCTGCAAGCATTTGTGTGATGGGTTGATTGGTAGGAGGAGGTAGATATGAGGGGTGCCTGTAGGGGTATACATTTCAATATTTATTTAGAAAAAAATATTCTTCATATTCTCCATTTGTGAAAATGTATATTCTATAATCTGGTACCTTGTCCTCTTGCTGAATTTCAATACTGATGGCAAGCATGTAGCTGTTAGACAGCTACAGGACAATGATCCCAAGCATACCTGCAAATCTACAACAGAATGTCTGAAAAAGACAAGAATTAAAGTGTTACAATAACCCAGTCAGTGTCCAGACCTCAAGCTGACTGAAATGCTGTGGTAGGATCTTAAGAAAGCTGTCCATAAACGAATGCCAGCAAAGTTCAATGAACTGATGCACCTTTGTCAAGAAGAGCGGACCAAAATTAATCCGAAATGATATGAGAGACTAGTAAAGGCATACATAAAATTATTAAGTTACTGCTGTCAAAGGTGATTTTACAATTTTTCACACACATATGCCATTTTGACCTCAGGACTTCCAGGTCATACTCAGCACAGGTGTTCCTGTATACTATGCCAGCCACTTGGTTAAGGCATTCCATGTATGCCCTGCCTGCTAGCATCTTGCAACCTGCTGTTATGTGCTGGATTATCTCAGGGGCATCTCTGCACAGCCTGCACCCGGGGTCTTGCCTGATGTGGTAGACCCCAGCCTCTATCGCTCTGCCATGATTAGTCCAGCTTTGTCCAGCCATTGGAAGGATTTTTTCCTCTTCCCCTGTCTGCTGGTCGTGCATGTCATGCATCCTTCCATGATGATTCCTGCTCTTGCTCATATATATATATATATCTGGAGGATCTGGAGGAATAAACATAAACTGTGCTGTTTTACATCACCAGCTGTGTGGACAATATTACTGGTAATAACTGCATCAAACTCGCTTCATAACACTGCATTTGTCCTCAAAGCTCAGGTCCTCTACCAGAGGCCTGGGAGCTTGATGGTCCTGCGCAGTATCTTAGCTGTTTCCATGACTGCACTCTTATGGACAGAGATCTCACATGTTGTTGCTGGAATCTGCTGAAGCCACTCTCCCAGTTTGGGGTCACTGCCCCGAGTGTTACGATTACCATGGGGACCGCTGTTACCTTCACCTTCCACATCCTCTCTAGCTCTTCTCTGAGCCCTTGTTATTTATCAAGCTTCTTGTGTTCCTTCACATATTGGATGGTTATGACAGTGCCTTAGGCCTTTTATCTTCCTTTGTGCGCCCATCTTCTAGAAACCTTGGCATCATTTTTGATACTGCTCTGAAATTTGATAAACAGATTAGCTCGGTAGTCAAGACATGTTTCTTCCATTTAAGATTTTTAAGTAAAATAAAGGGATATCTCCCACCACCACACCTGGAGAGAGCAATTCATGCTTTCATCACCAGTCGTTTGGACTATTGCAACTCGCTTTATGTGGGATGTGAACAGCGTCTTTCCAATCGCCTACAACTAGTTCAAAATACAGCAGCATGGCTGTTGACAGGTACCAAACGGCGTGATCACATTTCACCCATTTTAGCCTCTCTACACTGGCTTCCTATCTCTTTTCGAATCCAGTTTAAAATACTATTTCTGGTTTTTAAGAGTCTAAACGGATTAGCACCTGTTTATTTAACTGAATTGTTGAGGCCCTACATCCTGATAAGAGAACTGAGGTCCTCCGATCAAAAGCTATTGACCAGATACAAAGCTAATTTGAAGAGTAGAGGGGATAGAGCCTTTGCCGTGGTTGCCCCTAAACTCTGGAATTACCACATAAGAGAAGTTCATTCCCCTACCACTTTTAAAAAACTTCTTAAAACGTATTTATTTGCTTGTGCATTTCAGACTGGTAGATAGACCTTCTTGGCATTACTATTGGCACTACTATTACAGTCCTTGATTGTTTATTGCATTCTTTATGGTTTTTATTGTGTTTTTATTTTTGTTTTATGTTCTATTGTTTTTATATTATTTTATTTGTTGTTTTATTTGTTTTTATGCCATGTGAAGCACTTTGGTCAACAGCTGTTGTTTTAATGTGCTATACAAATAAATTGATTGATTGATTGATTCTTCTTGAGCCCAGCCATTGGTAGGATTTTCCAATATCAGCCACTTCTACTATCTGTCCTTCTGTGATGGTTCCTGTTCTTGCTCCTTTTCTTTCTCAGGTTTCTGCTGCCTCAGGTATTCACTAACCATGTGATCAGTTATGGCCATCTTCCTGATGTACTCACGGATCTTTGTCGTTTCATCTTGGAAGGCCTCCTTCCTTCTGCCTAGTGTGCAGTCTCAGGATGCTGGATTTGGAGTGAATCCTTCCTTGCATGGCAAGGAGTTTTCTTGTCTTGTGCAGGGTATCTGATGACCGGCAGGGGGTAGGTGTTGATTGTCCAGATCTTGTTCTTCCTATTGCCTGTGGGATTCCAAGGTACTTGTAGCTGTCCTCAGTGTCTACAGTGTTACCTTCTGGTAGTGCAATCCCTTCTGTTCTGACTACCTTCCCTCTCTTTGTTACCATACGACTACACTTCTCCAGCCCAAATGACATTCTGATGTCATCCATATAGAGGAGGTGGGTGATTTTTGCTTCCTTCTGTAGTCGATATCCATAATCAGTCTTGTTAATGATCTGGCCAAGCGGGTTCAGCGTATGTAGAACAGCAGTGGGGACAGTGGGCAGTGGTAAATCCCACACTTGATGGTGACTTGTGCAACTGACTTGGCGTTTGCCTCTGGTGCTGTTTTCGACATCCCCACTGAATTCCTGATGAAGGCTCTTTGGGTCCTCTTGTTGGATGGTACCAGTCCTTTCTAGGGGTCCTTGGGCATCAAGACTATCTAACCTTCAGTCAGCATGCTGGGTTCCTCTTAGCCATTAGCAGCTGGTTCAGGTGCTCACAGAGTGCAGTTAGCTTATTTAGCCAGTAGGCATGAGTTGTGTCAGGGCCTGGTGCTGTCCAACACTTCATGTTTAAGACTTTCTCTTGGATATCTGGCACTATGATGGTTAATGAAGTATGTTCAGGGTGGTTGCCGTGGTCTGCTCTTAGACACTGTGCATTGTTGTTGTGTGTTGCATCCTTCCAGTATCTTCCAGCCTCCTGCCACTGAGAGTATACCTTGTATACCAGGAATGACTTCCCATTCAATCAAGCAGTAACTTTTCCAAAAGATTCTGAAGTGCTGAATGAAGTTGCACTTTATAGAGTTTCTTTGTGCGTGGAGGAATTGTCCTATTAAAGCACAAATGGAAAAATTTAAAAATATACAAAATATGTATTTTGTAGAAATGTGTGGCAAAAATTGATGTATTTGTAGAAATGTATACACAGAGATATAGTAAGATATTGTTAATTGGCAAACTGTTACTTAAGTGTACTTAGTCAATAAATAATTGCCATTCTTTAGACTGGGCTTCTGTAATCTCTTTTCAGTGGATTTATGGGAATTTGAGTGCCAACGTAATACATTTACCTTGGATTTTAATCAGCCATATATTTAAAGTGCTGATTATAGCCAGTATGCACCACAATGGACCACACCTATCACAGGATACATAGCTGAATAAGTAGGAAAGGACATGCCGCAGAGAACACAATATGGAATAACAAGGCTGGGTTCTCTCACATGCACGCATGTAGAACAAGGACAAGTGCTGCAGATGCAGATGCAGCTGTCCAGGACACACAGCTCCATATGCCCTAGCCAGTGGGGGAGTGGTTGTCCTCCCAGGCCAGCTAATCAATCAAAGAACCCCCCCTGCAGAGGTCATCCAAGCTCCACAGGGCAGGGTGCAGAGTCCAGACCACCGTGCCAATAATCACCATTTCAGCTGAGCTGCAGTGTATTGCATCTCACCATCTCAACTTATGGGAGGTCAAAAGAAAGTTCTGAGCAACACATTTAGATGATCTGCACAAATTAAGGTGCTTTTAAAACATCCAAAGTTTGATGATTTTTCAAATCTTAACTCCTTGTGAGTACTCTCATAATCCTATTTTGAATCATTCTAATTGCATCATACAGAATAAGGTACTACTCCAATGAATCGATTTCTTTATACCTCAAACCTTTAGTAGTACTTGAAGATTTACTGTTGTAACACAAGACATGAAGAAATTTTATTCAGAAATAAATTTCTTTGTAATTATGTTCAATAAATCTATTTTATCTATTGATGTTTTGACATGTGAAATCTGATCATTGTCTGGAGTTGCCCTGTATCACATAGTACACAAAAATATGTTGCATATGGAGTTTTTACATATTATATTAATCATTATTTTGCAGCACCTGGAAAGGCGGCAACATTGCTGTGTTTCATGATGCTGAGTTTCTGTTCGGTCACTTCCTGCTATATTTTGTAAATCTTAATCTGTTCACATAGTTGTTAATTTTCCTTCTTGTTTTTGTCAAGTAACAAAACACACCTTTCATGTTTTTGTTATGAAATTTTATTTTTGGAGACCTGTAATCTAAAGGTGAGGACAGTTTTGATCCATTCCTCCTCCTCCTCAGTGCTGCTCTGACTGCTGCAACCAAGGGCGTAGGAATGAGTTTACTATTGGGGGGGACACATATCGGAAACCCGACAGATCCATAAATACTAATATTATTGCATGTATAATTTACTTAAGTATATGTTTTATAATTATAAGATGTGTGTAAACCACCAAACAAAATGGCTTGAGTCTTTTATTAAGCATAATGACCATGTCATTCCAGGGATGCAGACTTACTTTATCAGGCATGACGCTATGTTGCGCCTTCAAAATAAAAGCATGCAAGTTAAAGATTTCAAAATCAAGTATTTTTCTGTAATTTTTGAGTGGGACAAATGCACCTGTCTCCAATATTGGGGGGGGGACATGCCCCCAGTTCCTACACCTATGGCTGCACCAATAAATCATATTTTTAATTTAATGCTTGCTACAGGCAAAATTCCAAAAATCTGAAAGGTTCTCCCACTCTATAAAGGTGATGACCCCAGGGATTAATTACCACTCTATTTTAAAACTAGCAAAATTATTTGGTTCCTTAATAAATGCTCAATCTGGAATCAAATAACATTTTACACTCAGAATAGTCAGATTTTGGATCATGTCACAGCACAACATTTGCATTGTGTGTACTTAAGATTATTTAAGTCCTTGATAATCATCTGTATTGCTCCTCGCTTTTCATTATTATTCTCAGTTTGGGATGAGGATAATGGTTGGAGAATAATGGTTTCATGATAATCTTTCTGATCAGACAGACAGCTATTTCCAAAGGTTTCGGGTCAAGTCTGTTTGCCATTTACACAGGTGTTCAACAGGGATCTATTCTTAGGTTTCTTTTATTCACCCTGTACACAAACAGTATTATCAATGCCACCTAAAACTGTAATGTACATTTTTATGCAGATGACACTATTATTGTGCCATCGGCTTTCCCTTGATTTGGCCATTGCAAATCCACAGTCTGCTTTTGATAAGTTTCAGAAATCTCTCATCACACATAAACTCATTTTAAACTCTGTTAAAGTGCATGATATTCACAAGGTCACCTGAAAATACCCAGCCTTCAGTCCATGTTCAAACCCTTCAGTGGTCATGAAATTGAAACTGTTGATTATTATAAATACTTGAGCCTCTGTCTGTATGTTAGACTCATTTTCAAAAAAATCATTGTATAATCCCCAATTTTGTCTGCATTTTATAATGCATACTTCTAAATCCACCTTGAAGCCTCTTGGTTTGTGCATCACAGTGCATTGTGAATTATCACAGGTGATTCTTTTCTTACTCACCATTGGTTCTTACATGAAAAAGTATGGTGATATTCCCCAGCAAATTAACAAGAGGAACAATGTATGAAATTTTATTTACAAGGCTCTACTAACCAGATTGCCTGCCTACTCTGCTCCTTGATTGCATTCAAACATGGTATACTCAAACTGTCAGGTCATGGGACACTTTCACATTAGTTCAAATCAATTCAATTCAGGTTAATTTAAACAGTGCCAAATCACAACAAACACCACCTCAAGGTGCTTTATATTATAAGAGAAAGACCCTACAATAAAACAGAAAAACCCAACAATCAAAACAACCCCCTATGAGTAAGTATTTGGTGACAGTGGAGGAAAAACTCCCTTTTAACAGGAAGAAACCTCTGGCAGAACCAGGCTCAGGGAGGGACAGCCATCTGCCACGTGTTTGGGCTGAGGGGAAGGAGACAGGACAAAAGAAATCCTTTGGAAGTGAGCCAGAGATCAATAACAGCTATTAACTAAATGTAGAATGGTATATAAACACACAAAGGGTGAAAAGAGATTGAAGAAGAACCACTCAGTGCATCATGGGAACCCCCCAACAGCAGTGTAACTAACGGAGGATTCAGGGTCACCTGATGTAATCCTAAATATAAGCTTTATCAAAATAGAAAGTTTTAAGCTGAATCCTAAGAACAGACGGTGTCTGTCTCCCAAATCCAAACTGGGAGCTGGTTCCACTGAAGAGAGGCCTGAAAGCAGAAGGCTCCGCCTCCCATTCTACTTTGAAATATCCTACAAACCACAAGTCAGAGTCTAAGAGTGAAGTGCTCTATAGCAGTGGTCCCCAACCTTTTTTGAGCCGCGGACCGGTTTAGTGTTAGAAAATATTTCCACGGACCGGCTTTTAAGGTGTGGCGAATAAATACGTCAAAATAAATGATACGACCATAACCAAGTGTGATATTTTCTACGTATAATAATAAAAAACGGGAATCCACTTTGTATTCGTATGCAACTCTATCAGCAGCGTTCTCGTAACATCCCGCCTCAACATGAATAACAGGCTCTCTGCCCACAGCGCTCCCTGGTCAGCTGTTAGAGCCATGGTAAAACATGCCTTCAAAATAAGATACACCCCAAAAACAAATACAGTAGAAATCACCTCAGTCGGATTCAAATGGCCCAGTTTGGGGTCTATTATCGAATTTCGCTGCAATGGCTTCTGCTTCATCTATGAATTTGCTTCTGCAAATTTTATAATCTGAAATTTTACTCGTAAGTGCAAGTTTGTAGCTTACACTTGCCACGATTGTCCCCAGTGAAATGAACTGATATAAACACTAAAACAATTTCCAGGCGTTGTTAGTGTGTGTGTAGTTGTGCACGAATGAGCCGATGCATGGAAGTGGGCGGACAGGAGCTGAGGAGGGTTTTAGCGCTAAACTCATCCAGTTTATGCGATCACATTTAACTGGAAATTTATTACAATGGGACCAGATTTTTCATCCGAGGTAGGTGAATATCCGACGGATTTATGTGATGATTTTATTGGAATTAATGTTAGGAAAAATCAGGACCTGCAGATGCCATCCAACTAGAGCGAAAACCCGATTTGTGCGACTTCGACTTAGGTGATTTTTACTGTATAAAGCGCATGAAAAATACAACTCACCATAACACTGAATCAGTGTAAGCTCCCTGAGCTTGTTTTTCTGATACTCATTTTTGCTGGCTTCTGGTTTGACTGGGTTCAGCCGATTTCACATGGAGCGTGGCTGCAGAGCCACGGTGTCAAGCGCTGGAGAGTCAGTTTGATGGCTGGGTCTACCTCCGGTGTTGATAAATAAAAATGGTAAATGGACTAGTTCTTACATAGCGCTTTTCTACTCTTGTTGAGCACTCAAAAATTTAAAGAAGCGTTATGTAGGTCAACCAACCGATTTCGTTAGACAGGCCTGAAGCTTCTGGATTTAATTTTAGCGGTGACATATCACGTGAGCAGAAACGTCTTGACACGTCAAGAGGAAGTCATGGAGGGAAGTAACGGAGCGAATCCGCCCATTTTTCAAAATAAAATATAGTTTAGGCGCAGATAATAAGTAAAACGGAAATAATTTAAGTTATTTATTCTTTATGTGCGGCCCGGTACCAAATGTCCCACGGCCCGGTACCGGTCCACGGCCCGGGGGTTGGGGACCTCTGCTCTATAGGAGTGAAATGGTACTATGAGGTCTTAAGATAAAATATGGACTGTTTATTCAGAACCTTGTATGTGAGAGGAAGGATTTTAAATCCAGTTCGGGATTTAACAGGGAGTCATGAAGATGAGCTAATATGGGGAAAATATGCTCTCTTTCTACTCCTTGTTAGTACTCACGCTGCATTTTACATCAACTTTTTCGGAGAGCTTTGCAGACAACCTGATAGTACTGAAATACAGTAGTCTGGCGGATAAGTAATAAATGCATGAACCAGCCTTTCAGCATCACTTTAAGATATGTTTCTAATTTTAGAGATATTGCACAAATGCAAGAAAGCAGTCCTACATATTTGTTAATGTGTGCATTGAAGAACAAATCCTGGTTAAAAATGATTCCAAGGCTCCTCACAGTGTTACTGGAGGCCAAGCTAATGCCATCCAGAGTATCTGCTTAGACACCGTGTTTCTAAGATTTGTAGGGTCGAATGCAATAACTTCAGTTTTATCTGAATTTAGAAGAAGAAAATTAGAGGTCAGCCAGGCCTTTATGTCTTTAAGATATTCCTGCAGCTTAGCTAATTGGTGTATGTCATCTGGCTTCATGGACAGACAAAGATGGGTTGCATGTGCATAACAATGAAAATGCATGCAGTGCTTTCTAGTAATATTGCCCAAGGGAAGCATGTATAATGTAAATACAACTGGTCCTAGCACAGAACCCTGTGGAACTCCATAATTAACCTTAGTGTGTGAAGAAGACTCCCCATTTACATGAACAAATTGCAGTCTATTACATAAATATGATTCAAACCACTGCAGTGCAATAACTTTAATAATCACGGCATGCTTTAATTTCTGTAAAAAAAAAATGATGGTCAACAATATCAAATGCTGCACTGAGGTCTAGCAAAGATGAGTCCACTGCGAGAGGTCATAGGAACTAGCAGGGTCCACGGTTCCCTGGACAGACCCTTTCTCTCTCTGTGTGTGTGTGTGTGTGTGTGTGTGTGTGTGTGTGTGTGTGTGTGTGTGTGTGTGTGTGTGTGTGTGTGTGTGTGTGTGTGTGTGTGTGTGTTTGTGTGTGTGTGTGTGTGTGTGTGCTCACTGTGCCAGTCTGCAATATAATAGCAATAGTAAAAGTTGGGCAAAAACAGCAGAGTCCCTTATGGCATTGCAATAGCAAGACAGACAGAAGCAAGTGTCTTGATGTGGATGATGATAAAATGTGTGGAATACTTCTCTATTGGAAAAACCTATCCAACCTCAAAGACCACCTCAGAAGCACACACAAGACAGCTACTGGAATGCTGGACCTATGCAGTAACCTATGACGTAACCTGGCCTATGCCTAGGGTTGCCACCTGTCCCGTAAAATACGAAATCGTCCCTTATTTGGCAGTAACTGCCAAATAAGGGACGATTCCGTATTTTACAGGACAGGTGGCAAACCTACTTATGCTTCCTGAGACATGTAACTGCACGTCGGATCCGTACAACCTGGAACTACTGTGATTGGCCTGTTCAGCACTGTCGAGTCCTCACATGCATTTCTGGCTACTTTTCGCCACAGTTTTTGAATTCTTTTTTTTTTTTAACCTGTTGTGTCTGGTAGCTCAAGCAAGCAAAATTGCTCTGTTGTGCCAAACACTTTTGCTATGCTAAGAGGAGCTGTATTCTAGTTTCTAGTTTTTTCCTTTATTTTCTTAATTTTTTTCTTTAGTTGCAAATTTTAAATGGCATCGCCCAACAACACTGGAGCCGACAGGCTGGAAGTGAGGGGGGAGTGTCACCAATTGTTGCATCTGTAATAAAATAGAAAAACACACAAAAAAAACCCCAAAAAGACAACAAGCAGCACTTGAAAGAGAAATATACAACAAAAGAAAAAAAAAAAACACCTGGGGCCAGGGGAGGGCCACAGGACCCCAGGAGCCCAAGAACCGCCCGACGCTGAGCATAGCGACAATCAGGAATCAGACAGTCACAGCATCAACATAAGGACTCACAAATTCCTGTAGCGAGATTGCTGAAACTGTCAGACTGGACATGAACAAAGTGAAAACAAAAGAAAACAACAAAAAACTACAGACAATAATTTTTTCAGGTGGGAAAAAAAATGACTACAAAGAGCAAGGAACCAGGAGGAAAAAAAAAGGTCCCAGCATTTTTGTTTTTATCGGCATGGCAGATAAAACACTGGGACATGAACCACAAGGTAATTAACAGACACAATAGATGTCGGCCACTTGCATACGTAACCCCCACAAAGACCCAGTGCAACAGACTAATTCATGCCTAATAGTGAGTGTCTAACCAAGCTAGTGTCTCTGTGTAGCTCCTCCAGCTCCAACAGAGAACCAGTATTATGGCCATGTAGCAAGGGGACTACAGTAATGGACCGTTTTCAACAACAACACAAAAAAAAAAAGGAAAATACACAAGAACACTGCAAGCAGGAGGATGCACTGATAAATGTGTTTATTGAGACTGGGATGTCCACACCACTATCTGATATAGTGGCAGTGAGTAGGCGCTCACCTTGCAGCTGGAAGGTTGTAGGTTCGAGCCCATGTCCCTGCGCTGCGTTGTGTCCTTGGGCAAGACACTTAAACAACATTGCCTAACGGTAGCGTCGGTCTCTGGCTGCATGACCACAGATGCTCGTCTCTGGATGAGTGATCTGGAACATCATTTGTGTGCCTTGTGCGCACAATGACAATGAGTTGAATCTAACATCTGACAAACACAAATACAAACAAATGAAAAGCTGTATTTGAGCTTTGATTCCTTCAGAGTTCAGTTTGTTCTTGTTTATGATGTTTCACTGTGTTCTGATGTTATACACCACAAGGGAGGTAATGTTAATCTACTGCACTGAAGCTGTACCTGCATCTAGTGCTGGGCAGTACAATTTATTCCTAATTTCTTTTTGAAATAAATATTTTTATTAATATTTTTCAGTTTTTGCGATGAGTATTTTTGAGATAAGAGTTTCTTGGCAGATTAACATTGTTGGATTTTTCTTTATGATGCTCCCCGTTGATGTCTCATGATGTTCATGTATGTCCTTTATATTAACCACATTTAGCACATAATGCTGCTGTCTTGTGAACCCTTGGCTGCTGAATCCAATTTCTTTTTACTCTTGCACCTAACAAGTAAAGTATGATAAAATAATTCTAGAACTAACTAAAACTAGGCATTAAATCAAAAATAAAAACTTGTAAAAATTAGCATAACCACTCTAAAAACTAATTAAAGCTAATTGAATTAGAGAAAAACAAAAGTCACAATAAAATCCAAAACTATTATAACCATGGTATAGAGTTGCCATCAGACAGCCACACAACATCCAGTCCAGGTAAAGAAACTAGCTTACTGTACGGCAAATTTTTTAAATATAAAAATACATGTTCATGTCATTATTATATTTTTCTAACATAATAGCTTTGTTCAGATGTATGGACTTTCAAAACTTTCCAGGCCTCTTTCACTAACAAGGGTGTACCCATAAATGTGGGTATACAACATACACAGCTCCAGTATTTTCTTACATGAATTTGTAACAAATTAAGCAAACAAATTTAGAAGTACCAGACCATACGTATGCACAACAGGGTAGTCATAAAAAAGTAAATAATACTTTCATTTGTGTAATTATTTGAAAATTTCCAAAGTAAACAAACAAAAAACTTCTTATAGAATTCGATAAAAATGAGAAATTACATTAAATGTAAAGATAAAATATTAACAGAAAAGGTGATGGCATTAGTTCACCTTTTTTTTTTTTTACATTATTCTTGTTGACAACCCTTTCACTACTAGATCTAACCAGTACAACGATCACACACAAAAAAGTCATAGCTCAGCTTTAAATGCTTGGCATATTAAAATCACATTTATTGAAAAGGACCCTCTAAAAACTGACTGCTTTGCTTTTAGATTTGCTATACAAACTGTGTGTACATTTTGCAGATGTTTTTGACTGGCCATTAAATAGGAATCTTCCAGAAATGCAGTTTTTTGTTTTTTTTTTAAATGGTGACCTTCATAGACATCCTTCATAGATATGATTACTTACACTATATTTTGGGGGGAAATTCTCTGCTTTACTTTATTGTTTGAGTGATGTAAGCTTCATTCTTAGAGCAGCTTCACCGTTTTCTCCTCTACACCTTAAGGTAAGCTTGTATTCTTATATATAGAAATGGGGGGGGCTTACGCATATTGCAGACAGTGAGTCCAAGCCTGTTGGTTCAAAATGATTTTCATTCACTAACACAGGCATGGTGGTGGTAAAAAATGGCCAGGGCAGATTTTTCATTAGCTGGTGAGACTCATTGTTCCAACATGCTTGAGAAGTACAGTGGTGAACTGGAAGCAAGAAGAGAGTGGGCTGGAATATTCTGTTAGTTTGAAGGATTTTTTGAGGGGGACGCATGTCCTTTAATTTTCCAAACAGATTAGACATAAAGGGACATTGTTTTCTAGGTGTCTTATTAACACCCTTAAAAAATGCAAATTTTTTTACATTTTAGCCAGATCGCAACATTGGTTAAAATGTAACGAGTGTTGCGATCTAACAAGTTTTCTTTTCAGTGTCTTTACAACTAGTTTTTTCTAAGTAGGTCTATTCTTTCATGGGCTCAATATGCCAACTTTGTAAGATGTATTTCATAGGGTTTAATTCTCTGTTATTTTTTCCAGTCTTGTTCAATATATTTGTATTAACATCTGTATTCTCACCTAAAGCTTTATGGAGTATTCTCTAAAAAAGTTCAGGTTTGTAGTGCAAAAACCCCTCTCCTCTACACATTAAGGTAGAGGTGTTTTTCCTTGACAACCAAGTTTATTTCTATTCTTTCATTCTACCAAATACGGCTAAAATGCAACATCTCTTAATTAACCTCTCTTTTGTTGGTTTCATGTGACCATCAAATTATACTATTTACATAGATATTTTTTTCATGTCTGTGAACAAATACACTAGTTGATTCAAATCCATGACAACAGCAAATTCTTTTCCAAGAAGTTCACATAGAGGGTCATTCGGCTGCCACTCCTACCAGTGTGACATCCATCTGGCCTTAGAGGTGTAATAGCCCTACTAATCTTCCAATAATAGCAGCAGGACTGGGAACATGTCACCAGGGCACCACAGACCTACATTCCCCCAGAATCAATACTCTACACCCCTAAGGGGGAATCCTGCTACCCAAAGGGATGTCAATACAGTCGATTGGGTATTAAAGAACATTTCATCAGCCTGTGTGACAGCAAAAGAGAGAGAGATTGTGTTCTAGGGGTCATGGAGAGCATCCATGAATGCCCATGGTCGACTGTGTATATTAAGCTCCCCAGGGAGCTCCTAAGATGGTGTGCAGTCCCTCCAGACTATCAACAGATGCTATGAAAAACAACAATGTAGTGTCCTGATTTTATTGTGAGTAGTGTAAGAGGTTATTGCCAGTTTTTTATATTTTAGTTTTTTCTCCTTATCATATTACGTATTATTTACCTCCATAAAGAGAAGGACTGGCTTGTATATAGTGCTTTTCTAGTGGACATTAGAACTCAAAACACTTTATACACCTAAAATTATGACCACTGACTGGTGAAGGGGATAACAATGATTATCTCTTTGGCACCTGTTAGTGGGTGTGATATATTAGCAAGCAACTGAACATTTTGTCCTCAAAGTTGATGTGGGCACAAAAATGGGCAAGCATAAGGAGTTGAGCAAGTTTGACAAGGTCCAAATTGTGATTTCTGGACAACTGGGTCAGAGCATCTTCAGAACTGCAGCTCTTGTGTAGTGTTCCCCACTCGCCCTATGGGCAGTCATTGTCCTCAAAGCTCATGTCCTCTACCGGAGGCCTGGGATCTTGAGCGTCCTGCACAGCATATTATCTGTTCCTAGGACTGCACTCTTCTGGACAAAGATCTCGGATGTTATTCCTGGAATCTACTGGAGCCACTCCCCCAGTTTGGGGGTCACTGCCCTGAGTGTTCCGATTACTACAGGTACCACCGTTACCTTCACCTTCCACATCCTCTCAAGCACTTCTTTCAGATTAAGATTAAGATTAAGATAGTGTTTTATTTGTCACATGCACAGTTATACACAGTGCAATGCACAGTGAAATGTATTTTGTACCTGCAACCATATATACACACACATATAAATAAGAAGAAGAAGAATAAAAATAAAAAAAAAGTAATTCACACTATACTCTATATACTATACACTATACACACTTTTATAAATTATAATATTTACATTGTGCAATAATGGTCCAGTTAGGGCTCAGAGTTGAGCAGACGGATGGCTTGTGGGTAAAAACTCTTCTTCAACCTTTCAGTCTTAGTCCTCAGGCAGCGGTAACGCCGGCCTGATGGGAGCAGGGAGAAGAGAGAGTGTCCGGGGTGGCTGGGCTGTTTTAGGATCTTCATGGCCCTCAGCCTGCACTGCTTGGTGTAAATGTCCTGCAGGTTGGGGAGGGTGGTTCTGATGGTCCGTTCAGCTGAACGAACCACCCTTTTTAGGGCCATGAAGTCCTGCTTGGTGCAGTTTCCCATCCAGGTGGTGATGCTCCCACGCATGATGCTCTCGATGGTGCAGGTGTAAAAGTTCCTGAGCACCTTGAGTGGGAGCTTGAAGTCTCTCAGCCGCCTGAGGAGGTAGAGACGCTGTCTGGCCTTCTTCACAGTGATGTTTATGTGATGAGTCCAGGACAGGTCCTGTGAGATGGTCACTCCCAGGTATTTGAAGGTGTCCACTCTTTCCACCTCAGCACCACTGATGACCAGTGGATGGTAGTCCCTCTGCTGCTTCCTGCTGAAGTCCACGATCAGTTCCTTCGTTTTGCTGACGTTGAGCAGGAGGTGGTTCTCCTGGCACCAGTTCTCCAGGCGGGAGACCTCTCTCCTGTAGGCTGTCTCCTCATTGTGAGAGATTAGTCCCACAACAGCAGTGTCGTCAGCAAACTTGATGATGACGTTGGACTCTGACGTGGCCTCGCAGTCATGGGTGTACAGTGAGTACAGCAGAGGGCTGAGCACACAGCCTTGGGGGGATCCAGTGTTGAGGGTGAGGGAGGATGAGGTGAGGTGACCCACTCGTACCACCTGTGGTCTGCTGGTCAGGAAGCTGTGAACCCACCTGCACAGGGATGGGCCCAGGCCCAGGTCCAGCAGCTTAGAGACCAGCCTGGAGGGAACTATGGTGTTGAATGCTGAGCTGTAATCTACAAACAGCACTCTCACATAGTTCCCCTTACCAGTGTCTTTCATGCCTTGGTATTTATTGGGCTTCTCGTGTTCTTTCTTCTTGAGGTTGCCATCACTTGGTATTGCAGCGTCTTTCACTACAGCTTTCTTCCTCTGCTTGTGCATCACTTCTATGTCCAGTTGGTTAGCCATCACCAGTTTGTCTGTTTGTATTGGGAAGTCCCACAGTATCATGTATTCCATTTTGAACTCGGGACTTACAGGTCATACTCGGCGCAGATGTTCCTGTACATTATGCCAGTCATTTGGTTATGGCATTCCATGTATGCCCTGCCTGCCAACATGTTGCACCATGCCGTTATGTGCTGGATTGTCTCTGGGCATCTCTCAGGATCCTCACGTCATCTCTGCTCATCCTGCACCCGATGTCTTGACTGGTGTGGTAGACCCCAGGCTCTATCAGTCTTGTGCTTAGAGTTTGTTCCTCTGCTGCCACGATTAGTGCCTCTGTGTTGTCTTTCAGCCCAGCTTTGTCCAGCCATTGGCAGGATTTTTCAATATCAGCCACTTCTTCTATCTGCTGGTAATACATGCCGTGCAGGGGCCTGTTCTTCCATGATAGTTCCTGTTCTTCCTTGTCTTCTTTCTGGGGTTTCTGCTGCCTGAGGAATTCATTAAACACACGATCATTTGTGGCCATCTTCCTGATGTACTCATGGATCTTATGTTGTTACATCCAGGATAGTGGTTCTGACACTTATAGTACTAGTCCTCGGCCTTGATCCTACAGTTTAGCATATAGTCTCAGGATGCTACCTCCATGCATGGTAAGGAACCTTCCTATCTTGATGTCAGTGGTTTCTATCTCCTACTTTGGCCAGCTTATTATCCCAGCAGGGTATCTGACAACTGGCAGGGCGTAGGCATTGATTGCCCGGATCTTGTTCTTCCCATTTCCATTCCAACTCTATGATAGTTTTTCATATGTATTATCAGGTTTTGTCTCGTAGTGTCTCTTCACAGACACACTTACTTTGGTTTCAGTGAAAAAATGTTGGTAGCAGTGGCCTTCATTATCAGCTTTCCTTTTTCTACTTGCTGACAGTTAAAGGGTCATAGCAAATTTCATTCTGCCATTTAAGTCTTGAATCGGCAGCATACACCTACAGATTTCTCTGAGTCACCTGTCACTTATGACCCCCACCGAAGTCCCATGGAATCACAGCATGGTCTGTAATTGCGCCATTTTTCAATCTTCTTCTTTTTGAGGTTTTATGGCAGTTGTCAGACATCTGTTACACAAAGCTGCCTCCATGAGTTAAAAAGAATAACTGCATGCTGAAGTGTCTTCATTGTTTGTGCCGGTGGGCTAAAAATAACAAAGTAGCACGAAGTAGCAAGATGCATTTTTAGGTGTACAGGACTATACTGTCTGCTCAGATTTAACCAAATACTGCAAACTGATCAGACAGTACTTCACATTTCAAATGGATAATGACCCAAAGCATACTGCAAAAGAAAGCCAAGATTTTTTCAAGTCAAAGAAATGGGATATTCTTCAATGCCCAAGTCAGTCACCTGATATCAACTTAGCAGAGCATGCTTTTCAATTACTGAAGACAAAACTGAAGACCGAGAGACCCACAAACAAGTAGTAGCTGAGGGCGGCTGCAGATTTTCAGCTCCAGAGCATCTCAAGGGTGGAAGCACAGAATTTGGTGATGTCCTTTGGTTCTAGACTTCAGGTAGTCATTGTCTGCACTGAATTTTCATCCAAGTAATAAAAACATACCTCATATTTAAAATGATGTTTCTTTTTCTAATTACTTTTGAACTTCAGAAACTATATAAAAATTACTGTAATTTCTAAACAGTTAATGCAATACTTGGTCCAGTTACTAGGTACTGCTAAAGGTCTACAACCATTACGAATTATAATCATGTGGTAACAGAATGTTTACCATCAACTGAAAAAATAAACAGTTTGTCTTCCATTTTCTGTGAGAAATGGACTGCTGTTGCTTACCAGAATAACAATGCAGTGTTTGTTCCACTGAAAAACCTTGCATCAGGATTTTGCTTGTTCTCACCCAGCCAAGGCCACAGGATTGGCAGTGTTCTTGCTGTGCCCGCTGCCTCCGCGCCCTGCTGCCCTCCTGCCTAGCCACCACCATCTGTTCCCTGACACAGCCCTCACCCACCATGGAAGGCAGGCCCAGAGTGCTGATACCCTCACACCACACACAAAAAAAGGGGAATGGGGAGGGGTGTGTGTGTGTGTGTGTGTGTGTGTGTGTGTGTGTGTGTGTGTGTGTGTGTGTGTGTGTGTGTGTGTGTGTGTGAGCGTGCGCATGCCTGCGTGTGCATGTGTGTGCACGCGTGCAAGTCTGTATGCGTGCATGTGTGCATGTGCATGTGTTGTTGCTTTGCTTGCAAAAATTCTGTAAATGGGCCTAAATAAATTGAAAATCTTAAATCTTAAATTTAAAAAAATTATGATTTAAATTTGACTGATCAGTCAAGATCATCTTTATGTGAACCCCTGGACTGCACTGCTGCACTCTAGGCCTTTAATGTCCTCTTGTATTTGTGCCTCTGTGATGTGCGCTGGATCTCCTCAAGTGAATTTCATTTTCGGGAAGTGGACAGAGGGAGTGACAAGGAGGCAAATCAGGCCAGGTGGCAAGTGGCGACTGTATGGATAAAATATCCCAGTGTTTCCAGTGTACTCTGAGTCAGCACATGATGGCATTGGTCATTCTCCCTCAGATGCATCAGGATGTTACAGTAGAAGCCTTTGCTCACAGTGTCATACTGAGGGTTAAATTCAAAGTGTATAACCCAGTGAATGCCAAAAAAGTAATGAGAATGCTCTTTGTCTTGGTGTGTTTTCTGTGTAAGTTTGAGGTCAATGGAGAAGTTGCACAGCACCAAGTGCATGTGCAGGGCTTATGGAGAATGATAGCAGTTGCACAGGAATCTGTGTCATCTGCCCAAGTTGACAATCTTGAACAGAAGCTCTGCCGTATTTGAATCAATGGATCAAATTCCATAAGATTCTGATCATATTGTGTAGATCTGTATGTGCACAGTACACATGCTTTCCAGGCCTAAGTGTACACAGCTCGTGCTCAGCCTTTCTTTGGTGTCACAGTGGAAAAAAGGAAAATCAAAAGTAGACAATAGGTCAGAAGTGTGCATATTAAAAGAGACATCTTTGTGTGTTTAAGGGCATTTTCACCATGGTATAATTACTGTGAATCCAAATAAGACAAACAACAATGGTAAGATTTTGAAGACTTAACACAGTAAATATTGGGATCACCTGATGACAATACCTTTGGAACACAGTTGATCTCAGCATTTGTTTCCTTATGAGGAAATATACAAATATTGATAAATATGCACTGTCTGTGTGTGTGCATCTTGTGTAATGTTTAGATGTTTGCATCTGGGGCACCAGCATCTCTCTAAACAATGGCACTGAGGCCAGAGCACTCATTTTCCTTTCCCCTGCTTAGACCCTTGACCTTTAACCTTCAAGGTTAAAATTTCCCCCTTTTTCTCTCCATAAGGCTCTCTGTCCCAAATGGGGGGAGCGTCTTTTGTAACCAACCCAGCTCTCATCTGTCACCTCTTTTGTTTTAACCTCTTTAGCCATCACTCCTGGGAGGGTGGGGGTGGGGCTTTATTTTATGGCCCTGATGTGTTATGGGTACTGGTGGGAGGACAAGGATAGGTGGGGCTACAAATCTCTGACTAGCACCTAAAGCTGTCAGTGGTGCCCTAAGGGCCCTTAGGCGTCAGCCAGCACGGTCACCTTGAATTGGTGGAAGAATGAGATGGTGACGAGCATACACACACATGCACGAGGGCTACATGGCAAACAGAGAAGATCTCGTCATCTCCACACAAATAGACACACACACATGCGTACACATCGACAGGCTAGCAAACACTAAGGTTGTCTCTCTCTCACTCACATGTCTCCCATGCCTGTCAGAAACTCGATTAATATTCTAAAAGAAAGGGGGAGGCTGGCATGTGTTTACACAGATTACTCTAGACTTCCTTTCCCCCTCCTCCTCCCCCCACACCCACCCAGCACCCCACTTTCATACTGGGAGGTCTCTTTTCTTTCCCAGTGTGCTCTCGGCTGAGCGGAGCTATGGCCATGATAACCAGATAAAGATGACTATAATGCATTTGTTAATGAAATGGATGCTTCTTCTTCCAGGTGCAAACTAAAGAGAACGCCGAGATGCCCCTCCACCCACCACCGCCCAACCCATCCTTGTCATCATCATCACTATCATCCCCCGGCTTGGCTCAGAATCACCCTGCACCCTGTGAGGTGTCGGTCAAGAGGGCAGAGTTGGTAAGTTGTGGATGGATTGATGGAGGTGGTGGGGGGTTGTTAGCGTGTCAATAGGATGGCCCAGTGGCCTTTTGCAGTGTTGGGTTGCTCCACACCACCCATTTTCCCACCCACCAACTCTCCTGCTCAGTGGCAGCTGTGTAGGGAGTGCATCCTTCACGAGCACCGCGGGAGGTAAAGGTGGGTGATAGTGTGTGTAAATGAGTGCATATTGAAGTGTGTGTGTGTTTGTGTGTGTGTGTGAGAGAGAGAGGTTGGAATTTTTGTTACACAAACATTTTCCTGAGACAGCTGCTTTTGAAGCAATTTTCAGTAGCGGAGTTAAAATTCCGCAGATTGACACTGGAATTATACTTCTATGTTCCATTTATGCTGTAAGTAGGTTGTAAGGTGTTAAAATCAGTGAATTCTTACTCAGGGTTTAGTTAGATAAATAGAGAAAAAGTAAACACAAATTGTAGTTGTTATATTGTTTTATAGTTGTGCCTCATTTAATTAATAGTATTTTACCAATAACAAAGGCCAACTGCACAGTACACACCTCCCTGGTAACACCTCTGAGCAGTTATTTGGGGTTAACAAGATAAAGCCTTAATCAAAATGAAAAAAATAAAAGTATAGAATCATGAGTGAATTTTTTTTTTTTTTTTTGAGACTGCAAAGTAACTGTGCCTCAGAATATGATTTATAAAGCTTTTGTCCTTGCAGGTTATACATTAACTATTCAAGAGCTATGTTTCACAACATCAAGGCTTCATTCCAGCTCAAACCACAGCTCACACTAAAAAAAAAAACAGTCTTTGGCTCATCCTACAAGAAAACAAATACACTGTTACCTTACATTATACAGTAAAATGGGACTTACGCTTACATACATCTACTAACAGCAAATTAGTAGAGATGCCTGTCGGCACAGAATTTAACCTTTTCTGAACCTTAATTATGCGTTGGTTTTTCCCAGTCTGAAATTCTACATCAAGGATGCTTGTATGAAGGGAAGACTAGAAAGAAAAGTATATTATTTGACTGTAGTTCAAAACAAGTTTAGAGTCAACAGAAAATTGGTGAGAAACCATTCACCACTGTCGTTACTTTAACTGTATCTACCTTGTTCCTATTTCAGATTTAGTTGAGGAAAATGCTGCTAATGCCATTATCTGTTTGGTCACTGGTATGAGAGCATTTCTTCAAAGCACTGTTTGCTTAGGACACACTACAACACCAAGCTGCCACTTTATCTGTGCCTTAAAAAGCATGTTTTAGATTTACTTCAGTGGTATGGAAAATCAGCTTGACCAGGTTTCTTCAGGTCCTGATGGAGTGCAGGCTTTGCAGAAACAGGGTGTGGATCTCAACATCTGTTTCATGCTGGGAGGAGTTATGATTTTAATTTTCTGCAGGGAGGCATGGAGGACCCAATGCTGCTCTTCACAACAAACAAACAGACTAATATCAGCTTTGTATATTGGCTTGACCCTAGCTGGCATTCAGCCTGGCATCGAGCCCCATGACTTTTCTGAGCACATCAGCAGAGCAGCCAAATACCCAGCGCCAGGCCAGCACTGAGCCTCCCTGCCTAGGGCAAGCCGTGCAACTCAGCAGCAAAGCAGTGACACCAACGTTACCAAGTGAAAGAAGGGGAGAAAATAGCTGGTCACATAAATGTTTAAACCATTTCAGACAGAATATTTATAGATCCAGAATATGTATGTCTGAAAATAAGTATAATTACTGTTTAATTCATGAATATTCTTTTGTGTACTTTATCGTGTTTCCAAGGCCTTCTTCAACAGTTCATTTAGAGAATCTAATGAAATCTCTGGGTCTGTGTGTTGTTTTTAGTCTAGTAGTTTTGTCTTTTGTTTATTACAAACAGAATTTAAACAAAGTCTGGGATTCATTGCGGTTGCTGATATTTGCAGGTGAGGTCAAATGTAATAAAGACCACCTATGTGCATACACTGTTTACATCAATGCTAATATTTGAAGTTTTGTAGTTAGCTGAACATCTTTTGCTGTGTAGTTGATCCACAATGACACTTTTAAAAAGATCTTAATAATAAAATCAGTATTCACGCCTCACTAAAAGCAGTGATTGTTGAAAAACAAGACAATTATAATTTACAGAAACAAAGTAAGTTATTTATGAGACAGAATTCTCAAAAATTCATGTTGATATATCAATTATTAATATAATACATTAATAATATAATGTATTTGTCATATTTCATTGGGAGTCACTTTTTATATTTTCACTGATACATGCCATAAATTTGATTTACACATCTTTTATAGTTTGACTTTGACATAATAATTATGATTTACACTCAATATGTTACACAGTATGTTTAGACAGTAAAAAGTGAAACTATTTTTACAAACTGATCTACATAATGTAAATACAATGGCAATATCTTTTCTTAGGAAAAAGTCTGTACTTACTATATATGTATTTTTTTTCTAGAAATTGAACAGATATTTTCTAAATCAACCTATAACTGTAATTTATGATCATTTTTGGCAAATATCTTATGAAATATATTGTATTTAAATGTACCTTTATTTTGAAAAAAAAAATATATATATATATATATATTGCAATTGAAATTATTTTGTTTAATGTAGTTATTATTACTTAAATTTATGGTTTGAAGTTGCAAAAGAACAGAAAAAACTAGATAATCTGTTTGTTTCTAAGGAAGTACATGAGCATTTTCTGTGCAGACTCACATACTCGATGGTATCGTGTACGTAAACTGTTCAGTCTAAATGTGTGTCTTTCAAACACACACACGCACATGCAGAAACCCTCGTCACCACAGAGAGACAGTTTGCTTCTTCCATATTTCCTGCACTGTTTGACAAACTGCCAGTAAGACTGACATGCTTGTGGTGCAGAGCGGCACAATAGTGATGTGTCATCTAATTTCACATCACACTGTGCTATTACAGAAAGGGAAGAAGAGAGAAAAGAGTGCAAGGATCGGACGGCTCAGAGGTACGGGAAAGAATAAGAACGGGGGAAGGAGAGGAAGGGGGAAGCAGGGAGGGTGCAGAGGGAAAGAAATCTCTGCCTCAGCAAAAGTTTTCATTAAAATTTTGAGACAAATGATCTCTGTGTCCTTCTCCTGAAGCTGCCTGGGGCGTCATGCTATTTCTATGCAAATAACAACCTCACGCCTTTGCTCCTATTATTTCTGCTGGAGCTGCTGCAACATGACCCAAGAGAGAAGGGGAGGGAGGAGGGAGATGGGAGAGGAGAGGGAGGGAGGGAGGGTGAGGGAAGAAGGGTGATATGAAGTGAGAAAGAGAAATAAGAAGGAAAATGCAGTAAAGGAGGAAGAGGGAGAGAAGCAACGACAGAGGAGGGAGGGCGATACAGTCAGACAGCAGTGTGTGTGTGTGTGTGTGTGTGTGTGTGTGTACACGTACACGCACGATTGACTCAGTGAGGTGTGAAAATATATAACACTAGGAAAGAGAGAGAGGAAGAGATGGAGGGCTAAGAACAACACAAAGACACAGCCGTAATTTGTTTGGAGGCTGCCTTTCTTGTAATATATGACACCCTCAGCACGGGTGCTTCCTCACCGCGCACTATTGTTTAACTGTATAGCACTTACAACACTATCAGGACCAGTCCATCTCATGCGCACACACACCTCAGGATTTACGCACTTGGCCACTCCACCACTGCAGTCTGCTGCAAATGTAACACGATGTATAAAACTGAAGGAGCATATATATAAATATATAGCAGTACATGATATGGAAGATTTGCAAGTGCCCATTAACTTACAGTACGTGGTATGTGAAATGTTATTTGAGTGTTTGGAAAATTGTTGTGGCAATATGTGTGCACATACCATTCCTCGCTTCTTTTGTTTGTTTTTTTTATTTATTAATTATTTAGTATTCCAGTCAATTCAATTTTATTTTATTTATATACCACCAAATCAAAGATAAAGACTCTACAATAATACAGAGAAAACCCCAACAATCAGGCAACCCTCTCTGAAGAACTTGGCAATAGTGGGAAGGAAAAACTCCCTTTTAACAGGAAGCAACCTCCAGGCTCAGGGAGGGGCAGCCATCTGCTGCATCCTGTTGTGGGTGGGTGGGGGAGGGGGCAGGAGGAAATGGAAGAAAGCCAGAGATTAATAACAACTAATGATTAAATGCAAAGTTGAGTATAAACACATAGTGAGTGAAAAGAGGTGAGTGAAGAAGAAACACTCATTGCATCATGAGCAGCCTAGGCCTATTGCAGCGCACCTAAGGGAGGGTTCAGGGTCACCTGATCCAGCCCTAACTATAAGCTTTATCATAAAGGAAAGTTTTAAGCTTAATCTTAAAAACAGAGAGGGTGTCTGTCTCCCAAATCCAAACTGGGAGCTCATTCCACAGAAGAGGGGCCTGAAAGCTGAAGGCTCTGCCTCCCATTCTACTTTTAAATCCCCTAACCACAGCCATGAACTAGTTTTTCAGCAGTGGGCTGTATGGTGGCCCAAATCCACCTTGGCCTTTCTTTTTTTTAAAGATATTTTTTGGCAGTTTTTCACAGTGGAGAGAAACAGGAAGGCAGGAGGAGAAACAGGGAAGACACACGGTAAAGGGTGATGGACAAGGACTCGAACCTGCACTGACTGCACTGCTGTGCGGCATGCATAGTTGCTTGCTCACGCCCTGAACCACACCCAGCCTGTGTGGAGTTTGCATGTTCTCCCCGTCTCTTTGTGGGTTTTCTCTGGGTACTCCAGTCTCCTACCACAGTCCAAAGACATGCGGTTAGTGGAGTTAAGTAACACTGTCATTTATTTGAAGAAGTTTTCAGATTTCATTCTGGTGTGGTGATGTGGAAACAGACTAACGATTTCAAAATCCTCCTTGAAGTGTCTTTCATCCATAGTGTTCACTTTGGCCTGAAGACTTTAGATTTTAGAATTTCTTAACTGAATCTGTGTATTTAGATGCAGATTTAAAAATACTGATTGTTAGATGAAAGAAAGAAAGAAAGAAAGAAAGAAAGAAAGAAAGAAAGAAAGAAAGAAAGAAAGAAAGAAAGAAAGAAAGAAAGAAAGAAAGAAAGAAAGAAAGAAAGAAAAGCACTGTGGTTGAGTATAAGCAATAAGAGTGATTTATAAAAGCATGTTAGTGATAATTAATTTCAATAGTTGTGCAACTGTATACTCAGGTTTATTCATGCTTTAAATGAGTGAACCTTGTGTGTATATTTTATTCATAAACAATAATCTTCAGCAATGCTGCCGTGATACCTTTCAGGGTATTTTTTGCATGATCATTTATAATGTCATTTACTTGTTTCTTTGTTATCTACTTTATTTCTTTTTTTTAACTCCATTTTCTCAATGAAAATTATGTAGATTTCCTTTTATATGAAGGGTCCACTCTATACCTTGTGTAAACATGTAGCTGCATATACGAATGAAGTATTCCATTCCATTCATATTCAAATAATCCTGTTTTTTTCCATATTTCCATTGGCAGATAATGTCAAAAAATGAATACTGATAAATGGAAACACGTCTGAAGCCTCCAGAGAGCTGTTTTTTGTATGTTTGTTAATATAATATACACAATATAGGTGTAGTGAATATAAATATGGCTGAATATATTCACTATTTTGTATATTCACTACTAATTATTGGGTGCATTTAGAAAAATAAATCCAGATGCTTTTCTTTGGAGTCATTATAAAAAATAGCTTCCTAACCAAAAAAAAAAAACTTTAAAAGTTTACCTGAAAAAAGTATTTTTGTCTTATACTCTATTTTTCCTTAACTCTATTGTGCGGTAACTCTGTATTATTATAATAAAAAATAAACTATCAAATTTTGTGAACCCATGAAAAATAACGTACATAAATATGAATGATATAATAATATATTTCTAAAATAAAATGAGTGCAAAAATAAATACCTCCATAGAAAAATAGAAAATTAAATCTGAAAGCATATTATAACACAGGCCAGTACAGCTGTTTATCTGTATGTGTGTCTACATTCACACAGAGCTGGTGTTAGTTTCTGAATGAGCAACGTTTAAAATTCCACTCAGAACCAAGTGATTTTCTTGTATTATTATCAGCTGTGAGGCTGAAGAAACGCTGAGCACTTTGAGCATGTGCAACCATTTGTGTTTGCATGCATTCCTTTCATGGCCTATGCCTTTCTAAAATTTCAGCATGAACTGTGAGCATGTACAAGGTAAGGTTACACCTCCAGGTATTGCATGTAACTGTCCTGCAGCCTCTTTATCATAAAAAAAGCATATTTAAAGGTGAAGGCTTTAAAAAGAAAAAAAGCAAACAAGACATGTCGCATCCACCGTATAGAGGGCACCTTGCTGGCTGACTCACCTGCTGCCCTGCATGAGATAACTAGCTACCAGCGCTGGTAACCCAAACAGCTAGTGAACTGTGAAGCAACAGCAGTCAAAACATCATGCCGATTAGACGCTAATTATGTCTGCTGCCATATGGTGCTAACTGACCTGTGCACACCAAAAGCAAAGAAACGTGTTTGTGTTTGTGCAAGCTGGTGAAAAAAGAGGCCTGGGCTTCTCCAGCAATTATGCGAAGTAACAAATTATATATATATATATATATATATATATATATATATATATATATATATATATATATATATATATATATATATATATATATATATATATACATACCCAGTTTTTGCCAGATGCAGCACATATACACAATTTGCTTTTTTTATAGAAAGACTTAACAGAGGAGAAAGCAAGTGAACTAAGTCAATTCAGTAGTCCTTAATTATGAACACGAGAGGTTTTACCAAAATAGGATACCAAAACATTCAGCCCAGTAGAAATCAATTGTCACTTAAGCTGAATGCAGCAGTAGATGTAGCTAAGATTTAAAATTGAAAATACTGAAAGCACTGACAGGTGAAGTGAACAACTGAAGGGAGTCATCCTGATCAAATGCCTGAACCCTCTCAACTGGCTCTCTTGGACAGAAAGGCTCCACTCTGACCATCTTTTGAGAGCGCAGCCACGTGATGAAGGAAATTCATTGTTTTCTCTTGTATCACAGTCTCATTCTTTCAGACATTACTAAAAGACTATGACCATAAGTGAGGTTTGCAGTATAGACTGACTGGTATACCAAAATGCTTTGCCTTGGGGTTCAGTTCCCTCTTTACAGTAACCCAGTAAAACGCATTACTACACTACTACAGAAATCACACTAATATGCTCTCCAGTCCCACACCCCATTTACCATCACTAATAAAGAAGACACAAGGTGCTGTACATCCCATATGAATGATAAAGTACTTTACTTTGGGATGACCCTGTTTTGGCCACATATGTTGCATTGGTGACCTGTGAAATTATTTTGAGTCCTTCCTCTTCAGTGTGAGGGGAATATGCTGTCACTGTGGAATACCATTCTATGATAAATTCAGAAAGCAACAATCAGTGTTGATGTGTAAAACTTTTAAACTAACTCCAGCAAACTGAAGGTAAATGAAAATAGTTTTGCTCTTATGTTACGTTTTTCATTTCGTTTTATTTAGTCACAGAGTTTCTCTGTCATATTCACATGTATTTCATGTGTCCTTAATTTTATTGCCGTGTTGAAGGACTTTAAGACATCTGTGATGTTGAGCTATGTAAGTAAAATTTAGTTGACTTGCCTTTGAACACATTAAGTTAAAAATATTCATTACTATTACAAATGAAACAACCCAATACAATTCACTTCAATTTACTTTATTTAGTGCCAAATCACAACAGCAATCACCACAAGGCGAAAAAAACACAGCTTTTAACACTAGAAAGTAATGAAGAAATGCCTCTGGTATAGTCTGTAAATAAAGATGTATTCCTGCTACTGAGAAATGAAGAAGTCCAATTGTAATTGCAGCAGGAGGCCCTAATCTGATACATGGCACACACTCAATGACAACAAATACAAACTGCTGTAAAAATCCCAAATAGGCAACTCTCACTTCACACAGACACATACAGGCACGTCCTTCCAAACACATAACCATCAACCCTGACTAACAATACACATACCACAGCAGCTGTAACACACACAAGCTAAAACCTAGGCACAAAGTAAAAGGAGGATGGTCAAAGCAAAAAAAGGCACACACACACACACACACACACACACACACACACACACACACACATTTCCTTTCTCCTTCTTCCCTCTCAATCCATCTGTTTCACATTTGAATTTCATGCCTGCCGGCATTTTTTTGAAGTGGCAGTACTTTGATGCAGACTGAGGGATACATTATCATTATTTCAATTTTCATGCCGAGGTGTTTTGTGTGTGTTTGTGCTAGAGAGAAAAATACAGATAGGAAGACAGAGAGCTGCAACAATATGCTCAGTGGTGTTGTCTCCATACTCCTGCGCATGCATGAAAATACAGCATTGTAGGAAAAAGAAGCAGAAAACAAAGAGAGCTGAGAGAGGGGGTGAGAGAGCGAAATAGAGGGTAAGACCAGAATGCAGATTGAAAGGAACTATAGAGAGGAGAAGAAGAAGAGGAGGAGGACAGAGATAGGAGAGGAGGAAGAGGCATGAGAGAGATAAAGGCAGTAGCATTGCATTCTGACATGACCATCTAAAGCATAAGCCTCTCCTGCAGCTATGTGCTTTGTGCTGGGACCCTCCACCTGTATCTCTCCTTCTATGTCACCCTCTCTGTGTCCACACCCTTCTTTTTTTTTCCTTTCTTCCAATTTAATCTCTTTCTATTCATTTTCTCTCTCTTTCTGTCTCTTCTAGTCTGTACAATGATTCAAGACTGAGCAGTTGCCAGCACATCTTAAATCTGACTCAGTGGTGGACTCAACATTTCAGGTGGAGAAATAGAGATATTTAGGCAGTTCCTTTTTCAAGCCTGAAAGAATCATAAGGCTACTTAGCGGTAGGGTTCAGGATTTAACTAGCATCTGCAGTTTTTTTTTTCTTTCTTTTTTATTCAGTGGAGCCTTGGAGTAAACAATAAAAAGTGTTCGGTCTGTGTCTTAGACTAAATTAAATTTCTAATGCAAATTGCTTTTTTGATATGATTATGGTAAAATGAATATAAGGAAAGCTTTCCAATCTAAATGACCACATTGGTTTATTCCCTAACGCTCACTTCATGGTGTTGACAGTGACAGTGATCGCGTTATGGTAAAAGTTTTGTTGGCTTAAGGTGTAAAAAAAAAAAAATTTTGTTGGGTTTTGAGATGGTTTTAAGTGCTTTGTTCTAAAGGTTAGAAAAGGATGATAAAGCAAACAACACTGACTATTGGTTTGAAAAGGTTCCAGCCTCTAAATGGTTACAGAAGGAGCTGAGGTTGTACTGTAGTGTACCAAAGGAGATTTTCTGGGAAGCCCTGAAGTAGCAAAGCTTCTGGACATTAGCAAACATGTTATGCATATTCTGTCATCAGAAGTTGCTCTATTGAATTTTGTGAGGTGACGAACAGAAAAAAACATTGGTCATAAACATAATCAAGGTAATAACAGTTTATTAGACCACTACCCAGTGTAAGGTTTATGTCAGAAATCCCCTAAATTAACAGTATTGGTAATCACCAATATTAATAATAAACCAATAATAACCCTATGTTTCTGTATATGAGCACACAGTCCATCCATCCATCCATCCTTTTTCTTCTGCTTATCCAATTCAGACTCGTAAGTACCGACTTCTAACTACTGCTCGTCTAGAGCTACCTTGTGGATTTGTGATCATGGGGATTTTAGATCACTTAACATGATTTTGACTATTCATACTGAATCTTTTGTGTATTTGTAAAAAGAACATATAAAAATAACTTAAATCCTTCTTTGCTGTCAGGCACTAATATCCACCCACATCTTGTTGTTAAACTATAGTTCCCCGCTTGATTGCATTTTTAGGGTTTGGCACCTTTTACAGCAATTCCATTTTTCACATGCTGTTGCTGAGGAACTTCAGCATTTGAATCTCATGCATAAAACACAAACTGAAAAAGGGAGAAATGTGGGAAAGATGCTTCTGCATGTGTCAAGAAAAGTTTGTTATTTGTGATTGAAATCCATGTGTAGTATGTGGAGTACACCCTGTGTTATGTTTGGGATCGGAAACTCTTGACAACTTTTATTTTCCAACAACTAAGTGATCTCTACTGTCCTTCTGCTGGGAGTCTGGGCTCTTTGGCCTCCTTCAGGATTCTTGCTAAGCCTTAGCTGATACGGTGTGAAAGGGTGCTTCCTATATTTTAGTAGCTATTTAGTTAATTTTAGCTATTTGTTTAAAAATGATGTATAAAGGTTGTTTGTAACACCTTATTTTCACTGTAGAAATCCACCCTAGCACTAATTCCTTCACTTCACATGAATGTGTTCATTCTCTCCATCTCTCCATGAAATTACAGGAAACTGGATTTATTTTCTTTCACAGCCTGCCCATATAAGATATCTGTCCACTAGAATGGTATGTACCAAAAGTTTCATGAGTGGAACAGAAAAACTGTTTTCAAAGATTTCACATGAAGAAGGATATCAGTCCTCCAAACCTATCCATATCAATTTCAACCCAGCTCCTTTCACAGTAATGCACGGTTGTGTTGTCACTTAGTTGGATTATTTTGATGCATTTTGTGGTCTCTCACAAGCTGCTGTCACAAGTTGCAGTTTTGGTTGGAGCTACAAATACCTCCCCTATTGTTAGATATTCCTTACCATACTTTCCCCAAATCACGTACAGTGACAAAAATGTTTGCATAGTTTTGTTTTGTTTTGATCACCATGTGTAGTATAGCTGTTGTACCTGGAGAACTGAGAACAAAAGGGTTGTGGACATTATTGCAGACTCCCAAGCAGTTTTAGTTTTGCATCATGTTATTCCTGAGTGTTTGATAATACTAAATATGATGTTCCTAAATCAGGTCAGCTGTTTGGCAGTTTTGCACTGTTTGTATCTTGCACCATATTTGTGTCCTTAATGACATCATGTCCTTACAACAGGAAGTTACTTGGAGAAAGACTGTGGTTGCAGTTCATTTTAAAGGTCATTTAAACGACTGTCTGTTTAAAATTACTTATATTGGGTTAAATTAACTCATCATACAATCTAAAGTGCACACCATATTCACTTTAGAAGATTAGAATCCTCTAAACGAGATCTATCCTACTTCACTATTAGGTCTGTGCTTAATGAATGCGTGTAGCAGGTTATGCAGTTGACTAACAGCCTATTTGGAATCATATGTGAGCATATTTAACTGAGTTGTTATGTCAGCTCAGAGAAACCTGCCTTCTAGTGTTGAACTCTGAACAGAGAACCGAAAACAACACTGAAGGCAAATTTTTTTAGTGGATGCATAATTTTATTTCAAGTCATTATACTATATTTTTATTTTCGGTGTATAGCCAAATTCCTTTCAAAATTGGATTTGTGCACCTTTAGCTACAGAGAAACATAAGGATATTAATCAAAATTTATGCACTACGATTAAGTACATTTTCAGCATGAATATTTGTGACTAAATTGAATGAAGATATTTCATCATTGTGTTGATTTGAAAGCAAATATAATCTGTGCAGCACATGTAATATTAACTTGGTTTTTTTTTAGACAGAATTGTATAAACAAACTTCTGAAATGCAGAGATGCATTACTGGGATGAACTTGTAAGTCAGACCAATTTGAGGTTTGCTTACACACGTTAATGACTATACAAAATGATCATATCTTTCATATTCCATCCAATCAAGACTTTACAAAATGTTGCAGCTTTAGTTGGGTAGAATAGATTGTAAATTTTATCATCAGAGGGGTGCACTTGTTACCTACCTCAAGTAATAATCTTGTAAATTCAACCCAAAAACTACTTTGCAAGAGACATTAAAGTTCTTGCATCTATATAGTGCTTTTCTAGTCTTTCTAATTTACACGTTTAACCATACATCCATACAGCAATTTATTCCAAACATTTATTTATCTAATTGACATCCATGGCCAATTTAGAATCAAATTTATCGCTGTAAGGTGACAGTGCTAACCACTGCATACTGTGCCACCCTATTCCATAAGTGGGGCTTCCCACACCTCTCAGTGAAAGGTAGACACTTTCTGATCCACTCAGTGTGGTGTGCATGCAGCCCTGCAACAGGAAAAGTTTTAATAAGTAAGGAAAAAAAACTGGAGTCCTGCAGTGTGTGAGCTGTTAATCCTTTCTTCGTGCATGGAGCGCTGGACATCTAAGGGCATCAAAGACTTGTTGTTTCTCAATCTCATGTGGCTGAACACCACTTGTCCCTCTAAGACTTTGGATTCTGCAAAGCTGGCGCTGAGTAACTATTTAGCACATCAGAGTCTCATTCGTTATCCAAATTAACTAGACAAATCACCCCATCAACTAAGAATGGCCATGCACTGCCACCTCAAGAAAGAGCTATCTATCTGTTGATCCTTTCATATGTGTCTTCTGGGTCTGGGCTCATGTGATGTTTCTGGAGCTATTTAAAGCTACATGTACAGTGTCATAATCAAAATCAACAATTTAAGAAGAAATTAACAGAAAAACCTTTTACATTTTAAGAGTAATTCATTCATTTATTTAAACTTCTTACAACTAAAAAAAACTAATACTAATAAAACCTAAACTTCTCATGGTAAAACAATTTAACTGCCAACTTAAACAGTCTACCAGACACTGTCTTTCTGGACAGGGACTTTGATCTATTATAACAAGTCAGGAAAAACCCTATTCTCCAGTTCTGTTTTACAAGGGTAGATGGTAATGACAGCCATAAAACACCACCATGCTCAATCTTACCTTACGCCGCTCTGGGTTAGAATCATCCACACACAATTCATTAAAGTAAATCTGACTCAACAAAGTGAGAGAGAGAGCAATGAGGCAGGTCTAGATGTCACAAACTGTCTCGGGTAGTTTGTCCAAGAGCCGGCCTGATACTGACAGCAGTCAAACCTCTTCCCTCTTTTAACCCCAAATCAACATCCATCTCAGGTCTCCTTCTATAACTTCCAGCACTAAAATACTCTTTAAGTGCAGTAGCCAGCAATTTCCAAGGAAATGAGGGGGTCCTTTGCTTCACTGGACAGATTTGAACAAAAGGTGTTGGAGACTGGCCCAGCACACCAACAAGCTGCTTAATAATGTGTTGTCACAGTTCAAACTCCCATCAGAACTCAGATGTTAAAGCTGCGACGATGACTGTTGTAGGTAGAACTGCCTTTTAATTTGGAGTGATTGAATAAAATTCCATGTTTGCTGTATATTTCAAATTATTCTTCTTTTCCTCTCGAGGAAAAGAGCAAAAGCTGCTCTCAGTGCTGCCTTTTGTGTAAGATATTAGGAGTTTGTTATAGTTCATCATTACAATAATATCCAGTTATGAGAAAGTGAGGCCTGCCAATATGATCATTTTAAGGTAACAAATAGTAATGGAAAGAATCCGAGCAACCTGCTGACATTGTGTCATATATATAAGGACAGACAGTATTTGGTTGACTCATGACATCTGTTATGGACTCAGAGCTTTTCCAGATCTTTGTACTTCTGTTTCATTTACCTATTTCAGTCTTTTAAATTACAAAAAAAAAAAACACTTTAAAATCTTAACATGGCCAGTGTACAGCAATAACAATTTAACAAATTGTATCTACTTTAAAGAACACCAGCTGTAGTTACACAAAAACAAGTGGCAAACAGGTAATATCTAACATTTGACAACAAATTTTTTGCATCTTTATAAATGTGTAATTTCTACAAAAACAACAAAAAAAAAAAACAGAACAAAAAAAACTAATGAGATTTAATTACATGCTAATAGTGTGGAAAAGGCAATACTGAAACATATCTTTTGGAATGGAAGATTGAAGTTGTTTGGAACCAAAAGGCAGCGGCCAATGAAGCATTAGCTCCTAATCCATATATGTCTATGAAAACCAGATCAACTATATCCACTATCAAATGAATAATGATTCATTTTCAACCCATTTACCTTTTAATAAAAATAAATTAAATTAAAATGAATAAAAATGCCAGATTTCATGTCCATTCTTCATCTTTACTGGATATGTTTCGAGAATATTACATTGCATATACACTAGCTAACTCATTTCTTTTCTCTTTTTTATTCTGTATACTGGTCACAAAACAAAACAAAAAAACATGAACAATTTCTAACTTTGATTTTTGGTGTGATTTTAAATCCAGCCCTCAGAAAGATGATATTTTAGGTTTTCACCGACCATTGTTATCCCATTTTTTTCCCAACAAAATTTAATGCATGTCATTTTAAATAAAATTCAATTTGAATATTTTGGGATTTGGGATTTTTTTTTCCCCCCTAATTTTTCTGAGCAGTATATTTTCAATGTATTTCAGTTTGCATTATACATTTTTTGTTATAATTTTGAAAATCATTACAACAGTGAAGTTCAGAGCTCACATGGTATTTTAAAGTACTTGAGCAATTTGTTTTTAATTGCTTTTCAAGAAACGGCTTTTCCTGTTTGTGTATTTTCCCACATTGCCACATCCTATAGCTGCTTTCTGCTGCTCGTTTTTTCACAAGGGGTGCCACAGCAGGTAGCTCTGTATGGTTGATTTGGCTGAGTTTTTATGCCGGATACCCTTCCTGACAAAACCTCAAAGGGATACATGTCTCCTCCTAGGATCAAACCAGGGATCTTTGATTTATTAGGCAAATGTGTAAACCACTATACTGTGGAGCCACTAAATTCTTACACAGCCTATTATTTAAAAAGAAAAGAAAAGAAAAGAAAAGAAAAGAAAAGAAAAGAAAAGAAAAGAAAAGAAAAGAAAAGAAAAGAAAAGAAAAGAAAAGAAAAGAAAATCTATTTTATAGCAGGGTTGTGCAGAATTGCAAGCTAAAAGTTATTGGTAGGTTATTAGAAAAGCTACAAGTTATGCTGATAAAGTAGCTTTATAGTTTTGAACAACTTAAAATAAAGAGAACCACTGAAATTAAATATCACTTTAATTAAAAAAAAGTCAATCATATTTCCTTCACCAAAATGTCTGATCCCAACTGAATGTGGAGTTAAACCTTTTCAAGATGTATTATCAACTGTATGTTTTTGTTATAAGAAATGCCACTTAACCTTTATATTAATGCTTTTAGTAACTTAGAAAAGTAATTTAACACTTTTCATGCCTGTCTTTCAAATTAAAATTGGAAAGACAGTGACTTACTGTAGCTCGTTCCCATGTACTGTAAATGTCTGTAGGTGTTTCCACACAGTTACCTTGACAAGCTGTGATGTCCAGCCTTGAAGGGCTGCTGCTAAACAACTATTAGCTAAAGAGTTGTTATTCTTTCAATGGATACTTCACTTGTGTTGTTGTACCATCATTAGCAGCCTATTTAAATCAAGTCAATTTTACTCTTCAGTGAAATTAGTCACAATATTGTCACTGCAGCCTTTAAAAACACGCAAATTGGGGTGGGGTGGTCGTAGCTCAGGAGGTAGAGCAGGTCACCTACTAAATGGAAGGTTGGTGGTTTGATTCCTGGCTACTCCACTCTGTGTGCCAAAGTATCCTTGGGGAAGATACTTGCTCTCCAATAAAACTGTTAGAGTGTGAATGTTAGATAGAAGGAAGTGAATGAGGCATGTTGTATAAAGTGTGTTGAGTGCTCAAAGCAGAGTAGAAAAGCACTATACAGTATAAGAACCAGTCCATTTACAAACTTATCTCTGAAGACCTGACAAACCTTTGAACAGGACAGACAACAGTGGTTGCTGTTTATACAAAGATCCTGAATTAAGTCATCTCTTTATTTCTGCTTTGTATTATCGTTAGAGAAAGATACACAAATACTGTGATTGGATGAACTATTACTAAGCCCATATGGATTTCTGTGTGTGTGTGTGTGTGTGTGTGTGTGTGTGTGTGTGTGTGTGTGTGTGTGTGTGTGAGAGAGAGAGAGAGAGAGAGAGAGAGAGAGAGAGAGAGAGAGAGAAAGAGAGAGAGAGGGACAGGTAGAAAGCTCAAGTCATATATTATTTTGTATTGGAAGGTTGATCGTCAGCCTGAATAATGAACAATATATTTTTTTGAAAACACAAAATTCAACACGGGGCATGTTTTTACTGAACATGATTTGTGGGTTTATTCTCCTGTAGCTTTGAAAATTTCTAAGAGAAGTCAAAATGGGGAAATCTGGATTCTGAAATTAGGAGTCTCTGACCTTAATAATGACGTGTTTTTTTAGGTGTTGTCAGATCTAATATAGAAAAATGTGTTATTAATCAATGAGACATGTAAAAATTAAAGATTAGATAAGTTATGCATTTGAATTCCAGTCGCTTCAGACATCAGGCATGACACTCCAGAGTAAAACAATTTCACATGTGGGCAATCTCACTTCATTATAGGGAGCAAAGCAGGATCTGACAGGCTTATAACAGTAAATTCAAAAAACAAGATGACACGTCCTACTACTCAAACTTAAACGAATATAAGTCTAAAGTAATAGTTAGTCCATTATATATGGATAATTAGATTTCTTCATTCTTCCTCTTCATTTGATTTCATGTTCACAGGTGTGTTTCCATATTCACATAAATGTTTAATTCCTCCCCAAAATATATTTTTGCAGTAAATTGCACATTCATATAGCATTTATATAGACTTTGTTCTGTGCAGGTGGCTTCTCTGTGTCAAAGACACACACTTGGTCATTCCTGCAAAAGTGGAGAAAGGCTGCAGCTGCACAAGAAGATGGCTTCTAAAGAAAAAGAGAGACACCCATAGATGATGTCAAGGTACTGCACAATTCACTCCATCAGTGGGAACATGCAGACGATGACCAAATCCGACAAATACAATAAAGAGCATAAGTTACCTGAAAAATTCCTCCATTCAGTTTAATGCACAAAGCCATCATTTAACCCAATACATTATCAATCATTCGTTAAGTTTTTGAGCATACTACAGGATTGTGAAAGGACTTGGTTTGAACAGAGGGCTGTACTTGTGTTAGAATCAAAGAGATTCAAACAGACACTCTCAGACACACATACAGCCTTGACAGAGTGACAGGTTGACACCAAGTGAGTAGGATAGTGCTTTTGTGTTTGTCTGGTCCTCTGAATCAAATCATGTCAAACGTGCCCTTACAGTAGTGACAAAGAACCTGTCTGTCCATATGTTTCAGCATGATAGCGCACAATGTAGTGCAGTAGGCCGCCTTGACTCTCTGACACACATCACACTTCACCTCTGAGGCAAACTCTTTGTCCAGTATTGCAAGCCAAAATGCTCCCCTATTATAACACAAGCCTGACTTGCCTGATTCCCCACTACATTATAAGTGTTAATTAATCCCAGCCAAACACAATGCATTCACAAATAGGTTCTGTGTGTGCAGTCTGCCAAGTACAAGCAGGTGCTGGATGAAATTCGACTTTTTGGTCTTCATTTCCGTGGCCAGTGGGGGGGAATTAGACAGCAGCACTACTGCTTTTGTGTTGATAATGTTCAATTTGCTTTGTTAAAAGTAGAGGTCATAGTCTGTCTTTAATGTTATATTCTAAGTGCTTTTACACCCATCAACAGTGTTTGGACTATAATACATATACTTGCTCATTACCTGTTTTCACT
The DNA here is from genome assembly GCF_007364275.1 of Archocentrus centrarchus. Classification (NCBI taxonomy): domain Eukaryota; kingdom Metazoa; phylum Chordata; class Actinopteri; order Cichliformes; family Cichlidae; genus Archocentrus; species Archocentrus centrarchus. Next base: position 2,946,378 of record NC_044358.1, read on the forward strand.
TCTGTTACAGAGTCATGGAGATGACATGCCAACTGAGTTATGAATCAGCAAGTCATTAGTTTGAAATTCAAATCTATTTTCACACCATGTTGGGCTTATTTAAGACCACTATTGTACAACAGCTGTTGTACAATAATTCATAATAAAATGCAAACAAGCCTGGTTATGTTTCTAGATTACTTTCAATTGATATTAGGATAGATAAATTGTACATGGATCAACTGTATAGTTAATGTTAACATTAAATGGGAAATTGTTTGGGGTTTTTGTTTGTTTATTTTTGTTTTGTTTTGTTTTTCTTAGATTCTAACCTGTTAGTCACATGTTCCAGTACTTTTACTCACAAGAAAAGCATCACAAAAGAAGAATGCAAAAGTTTAGTGATGTCAGTGGGTCACAGGCTTGATGCAGCTATTGCAAACAAAGGATGTGCAAATAAATATTAAGCCTTATTCACCTTAACCTATTTTAGGTTTATCTGTTCCAATACTTTTGCTCACAGGGAAAATGGGTGGGTTCAGATGAAACGTGCTTTCTTATGAACTGTGTATCAGATGTAAATACCCTGAAATGAAAGCTGTGATGTTGGTCTTTAGTCTCATATTCATCCTTTTTTCTCCAAACCAAATGTTTTCGGTCGACAGCAAAAATAAAGCGATTGGCCTCACAGCCTGTAGCTGTTATCAGTGGTCCTGTTTTTGCATATACTGTTTGTGTCCCATTGTCTCACTGTCATAAATGTGTATCCCACATTTATGGAATTAATGAGGAGGGCACAGATGAGGAAGTAACATTAAATTTATCAACTCAACTCAAATATACTTTATTGTCCCCATGGGGAAATTTGTCTTGGACATCGTACACCAAGCAGCAAGCTGCTACCACAAAAATACAGTATAATAATAAAAGTCATGTATGTTAAAAATGCATAAAAAACTCCCCAAAAAAAGAAAAAGTTCAATAAAAACAGTCCAAAAAAACATGAAACAAGAGAACACTTATTGCGCATGTTGCATATTCCCACATACATTCCAACAGTGAATGAGCCAACAAATTAGTTAGCTAGAGCATCAGAGCATGACAAAAACTATATGCTTACTACTATACTTATGATATAGTTACTTTTCAGTATTGTCATGTCTGATGAAACAGAGGAGCTGTCCCATCAGACTCAAGATAAGTACAACAAACCAAGCCAGAAGCAGAAAGAAAATACAAGAGAAACTGTTCTACTGAGATCGTTATAGTGTAGGTTAATGAGTACTTTGGTAATCCGGGAAACTGCTAGTATTATTGGAAAACTCAGCTGCAGCATATTGCATTCCTACAAGACTGCTCAAAGAAGTCCTACTTTAATTGGTGTTTCAATCTTAAATATGATCAATCTGTCTTCATCAGTTGGCTATATATCACAGGCTTTTAGGGTAGCAGTAATTAAACCATTATTTAAAAAGCCATCACTTGACCAGCTAATTATAGGGCAAACTCCAACCACCTCTTGATCTAAAAAAAATTCTGAAAGAGTAGTTAACAGCTGACTGATCATCTGCAGAGGAAAAGTTTATTTGAAGAGTTTCAGTCAGGTTTCAGAATTCATCACAGTACAGAAACAGCATTAGTGAAGGTTACAAATGATCTTCTTACAGCCTCTGACAGTGGACTCATCTCTGTGCTTGTCCTGCTAGACCTCAGTGCTGTGTTCAATACTGTTGACCATGATATTTTATTACAGAGGGTAGAGCATGCTGTAGGTAGGTAAAGGTACTGCGCTGCAGTGGTTTGAATCATATTTGTCTGATAGACTCCAATTTGTTCATGTAAATGGGGAGTCTTCTTCACACGCTAATGTTAACTATGGCGTTCCACGGGGTTCTTGGCTAGGGCAAATTCTAGTTACACTATACATGTTTCCCTTAGGCAGTATTATTAGAAAGCATTGTATACATTTTCATTGTTATGCAAATGATACCCAGCTTCATCTATCCATGAAGCCAGATGACAAATATCAATCAGTTAAATTACAGGAATGTTTTTAAGATATAAAGGCCTGGATGACCTCTAAGTTTCTGCTTCCAAATTCAGATAAAACTGAAGTTATTGTACTCGGCCCTACAAATCTAAGAAACACAGTGTCTAACCAGACACTTACTCTGGATGGCATTACCTTGGCCTGGTTCTGCCAGAGTGCTTACTCATAGGATTGTTTTGATTGTTGGGGTTTTCTTTACATTATTGTAGGGTCTTTGACTTACAATACGAAGTGCCTTGAGGCAACTGTCTGTTGTGATTTGGCGCTATATAAATAAATGGAATTGAACTGAATTAACTTGGAGGCCACGAAATTGACTTCCTTTGAGTCCCAAAATATTGTGAACCTGAATATCAAGGTTAGCTGAGGGGGGACATCAATGAGTGGTTCTAAGACGGTCAAATGTCTGCACTGAAGCTTTGTGTCACTATTTTGCACTGAGAGTCCTGCCAGTCTGGGGAAAGAAAGAAAGTGTTGTCAACAGCTTGAAGGATGTGGGGGTTTATTGAGCTGGAAAATGGCTGCTGGTTAGTGTCCTGGGCTAAGTAAATGATATAAAAGCCAATCCCAGTGTCTTAATGGCCTTCATTCTTCTCGGAGGGGGTGTAGGTAATTATAAAGTTCATTACAGTAATGAGATAGGCAGCGTTTGAGAGAGAGCCATCAGTAACTGGGCTGAAACACAGTGATACAACTGTTGATCAAGTCACTGTAACAGGACTTGAATGAGGTTAGGACAAGTTCTGATGATGTCATTTGTTCCTAATGTTTTTTGTTTCATTCTGACATAATGGATGAACCTTTAAGGGACTTTGTATTAATGGTTTTTTTTTTTAGTTTTCTTTGTATGATTTTCACTGTAATCCTGGGATTTTGATGTGTCTTTCACAGACAGCATTGCTTATATAATATGAGTATGCTATAGAGTAACAGAGAACAGTATTTAATGTTTTAATTCTTAACTTGTTGGACTGGAAACATGCACTTTCCCCATCATTCCCAGTGTGACTGCTTCCTTTTTCTTTGTCTCCTAGTACCATTTTAGTGCCCCGCTACATGTCCTGTAACACACATTTGACATTACAATGTTCATGAAGAATGTAAAACGGAGTAAACCAGGACATATATAGTACATGAATAATGCATAAAGGAAAGCATCCACAAATTGCATTATTATTTGGACATGCTAATTGTGCTACTCAAACTGAAACTGCGATACTATACAAAAGAAAATTGATGGTGCACACTGAGAAAACATTTAGCATGCTGGTAATCACCTGGTCAAACTCCACATTCACCAAGTCTCCCTCAGGCGTGGATATTACTGACTCTTTTGCTCTTTTGCTGTAGCAAACTTGTTTCTTTGTTTTTTGTCTCTGCGTGGTAGATAGAGACCTACCTCTCATCAGTAATGACACACAAATTGATATTTGCTCTTTGCACAAGACTATGGTCTGCTTTGAAATTACAGGCACGCACCTGTTGTCAGAGCAGAATTTTGTGGACCGATCAAAAAATATCAGCAACACTGGAGCTGACCTTAAAGCGCTGGTTGGCCAATTTTAAATCAGGTATATCTTTTGCTTTTTATTGGCAGAGAAAAGAATTTTGTTAGTCACACCTCGCATATTAAATGATGTTGTGAATTCAAGGTGCTAAATTAATTGGTAGTGCTTAAAGCAAAACTGAAGTTATGCAGATGATGATTCATGTTGTGCCTCTAGTTTTCTATATAAGTGATTAAATAAAAAACTGAATTATGAACTGTATTCATTATCTGCTGAATGTATGGGATGTTGAAGAATATAGATAATGATGCCAAGATAGGACTCAAAAGCAGGTTACAGGTTTCATCTTTGTTTGTTGTTGTTTTGACATCAAGTAGTATTTGTACAAAAGTAACATCAATGAAATTATTGGTATTTACTATTCTAATGTTGCTCCAGGACAACTTCCGTGTGGTACACTTTGAAAGTTTTAAAAATTTACTGGGAATGTTCAAACGCATCATTATTCTTCAGACTCATTACATTTAATGAACTCAGTTCAGCCTTTTAACTAAACCACATTTGCTTGCAGGACTAATGGTTATAACCATTCTTATCTTGATAAATTGAAACCAAATTGTAAAAACCAAACAAAGTGAGATCTTTAAAACTTAAAAACAGTTTGCAATTTGGATTTCATTTACAGGTTTATTGTTTTGCTTTGAGACAATTAACAAAGCCATTTAGTCAATCAGTTCTGCAAACCCCAAACAAATACGAATGTAGCAAACACCCCAACAAATACTAATTTAATATTAAAAGTTAGCCTGTTGGATGAACTATTGGTGTATCATCTACTGACATAAGGCTTACTTACAAATTCAAAAACACCAGCATCAAAAATGACATTCCCATAGTGTCCTCCAAATCCTCACACTATTAATACATTTGCACTCTTTTACCAGCCTTATCTGTGCAGTTAAATCAACTATCTGCTACCTGTGTGAAATTTCCAAAAAGGCTTTGAGCAAAGTTTTACTTGACAATAAAGAGGGGAAAAGAACACTGCAGGAAGAAGTGGTTCTCTCACGGAACAATATAACATTAAGCTGAAATAATGGTTTATTTTGACTGTGATTCAGCCTGTATAAAATATGCCTGATTTCCACTGTGAATAATACCAGCTTCTGCAGGCTGATTTATCGAGTGGGGGGGGATACATTTGTAATAAAGCAGAAGAAATTATTGCCTGGTGTTAATATTGGAGATTTGATTGAAACGGATACAGAGGCCATTGAAAATTAGACAGTAAATCACTGTGTTCCAGATAGGCTTGCTATTCTGACAGGTTTGCACAGATATTGACAGATAATGCCCCCCCCCAAACCGCCACCACCACCTTTTTGTTTTGATTGGTCATTATAGAAATCTTATTTTCATCAGCATTTCTTTAACCATCCATCCATCCATCCATTTTCTTCCGCTTATCCGGGGCCGGGTCGCGGGGGCAGAAGCCTAAGCAGAGAAGCCCAAGCTTCCCTCTCCCCAGCCACCTCCTCCAGCTCATCCGGAGGGACCCCAAGGCGTTCCCAGGCCAGCCGAGATACACAATCTCTCCAGCGTGTCCTGGGTCTACCACGGGGCCTCCTCCCGGTGGGACATGCCATTTCTTTAACCATGACAGTGTTTTGAACCAGGCAAAGTGACTGTGACTTGCAGTTGTGTGCTTTGGGTAAATGTACAGCATATAGTAAATGGGCTGCTACTTGTGTAGCACCTTTCTACTAAATTTGTGCATTCAAAGCGCTTTCTACTGTAAGTGTCATTCATCCAACAGCTCTTAGGCTCTTTTATCTATGCCTAAGTAATTTCTAACCTTCACACGCACACACTCACACTCCAATGGGTGTGTGTCAAAGAAGACGTAAAACCATTCACAGTGATTTGAGAGGGGTTTTACACAATGACCTCTGATCACACAAACTTATTCTAAAACAAATTTGTGGGAAATACTGAGAGACTGAAAAGTTTATAGCACATTCAGTTTGAAATAAGGAAGCTTAAATCATCCTAATGAAACAAATCTTTCATCACGTTTCAGCTCTTTGAGCTTTGACTGGACCACTTTCAGTTGTGTCATTTAAGTGCCCCCGCTTCTTCTGCAGTGATACAATCTTTTCACTCCCTGTGTTTATGCACCACTACTGTATTCAGTCATTAGCAATTATTAAACTCTGTCTCTCTCCTATAGTTTACCTCTTGCCTTGTCTCTCTCTGGCCCTTTAAGTTATAACCTATAAATTTATATAAAGTGTTTAGGCCAACTACATATTTTACTGATGACACAAAGCAGCTATTTATGGGTTGGTTCTGATGAATCTATATTTTGCATTAAACATTGCACTCCAGGTTATTGCCATATTTAATAGCCAAAAAAGTGATAATTATTATTATTTCTTTGGAATTTTCAACTAAGCTGTCCAGAAGAAGCACTCAGCAAAACAAGCTGTAGTATTCTGTTTCCCTGAGGTCAGACACAATATACTATGTAAACATGCACTGTGTTTGCATGTTTCATTGTTATTATGTATATGCTCTTCCTGCCCTCTAAGTGACTGTAGAAAAAAACACTCTACAGTTTAGAATATGCTTGTTTAGAACTGATTATATTTTCTATATCCAAACAATCCTCTACATTATGTATTTACTAATATGCTTGCACGCTTCAAGTATTACAAATGCAGATGCATATTTACCATGTCAATAAACCCATTACAATAGTTAATTCCCTGATTCTGATAGAGGAGAAGGAGGGAGAAGCAAAGAGGACATGCTGCTGTAGCATGGAGATCATTAATTGCCCATGACTCTGACTGTGTCCTCCCTTTACTAGACTTTCCTGACACAGGCCAATCAATACTCACTGTTGGCTGATTATAGCAGGAACACCCCTCCTTTACAGTGGTCTGTGCCTCATCCTGATCAATAGCTTCAGCGAGGGACAGCTGTCTCTACTATATAAAGGTATTCAAAGGAATTATTTTATGAAGATGATTATACATAGATTTTTTAAATGGTGGTAACGTTGGAAAAAACCATAACCACCTTTTATTTTCTGTGCATTATGGAGGCTATATGAATACATTTGGGGATTGCATGTACCTGCTGCCATCACTCTTTCTCTGTGTGTGTGTGTGTGTGTGTGTGTGTGGGGGGGGGGGGGGGGGGGGGGGGGGGTAATGTTGCCAAGGATGTTCATGTTGGTATCTGTGCCTGAAGATTTATAAGTTGTATTTAGTAATTGTTGTAATGGTCTATTTGGTTGCCATGCATGTTTCAGAACTTGGATCAGTCTTGGATGGGTTGGGTCCACCTGTCTACCTGACCAGTCAGTCAGTCAGTTGATAGATAGATCATGCAAAACTGCCAGTAGGCCATGCAGCAGTTTGTTGAAGTCTACAGGGATACTTTGAGAGCTTGGAAAGAGGAGGCACAAAAAGGATTGTAATACCAAAACACAAGTTGAAACCAAGACGTGGAAAATCCAAACGTTCAATAGTCATAAGCACAGCAGACTGGTTACCACAGGTGGGTAGCAGATCCCCAGGTGAAGAATATCTGAAGAATATGCAAAGAACATCTCTCCACCTTCAGAAATTGAAGGTGGAGATAAAGGTAGAATGAGGAGGACCAGAGAACCATGACATTCACAATAGTTAAGGCTAACTGAACAGATAGATATCCTGAAGTTTAACTGACTTTTTCTTAAAGTGTGACCATCAACTGTTTCCTTAATTTTTTTTGAATATATATATATTTCAATTCTCTTTATTCGGGTCTTGGACTGTCATCTCTCCATCATTTGCAGTTAGTCCAAAATGCTGCTGCTTGGCTTTTGACAGATTCTTGAAGGCATGATCACATCACTCCAGTTTTAGCAGGTTTATATTGGCTCCCCGTCCAATTTCATATTGATTTTTAGATTCTTTTGTTTACTGTACTTTTAAAGTTTTAAATGGAATGGCACCCAGCTACCTAGCTAAGCTGCTCAATCTATATAACCCCAAAAGAGCACTGAGATCAGTTGTTCTTTGTGCAACCGAGGTCTTGACTTAAGCATAGAGGTGATCGGGCTTTCACAGTCGCAGCCTCCATACTCTGGAATAATCTGCCATTTCATATTCATACTGCAGAGTCTATACAGTCATTTAAATCCTCTCTAAAAACTTACCTTTTTACCTTGGCTTTTAATTCAATTTCAGTTTGAGTCCCATCAGGTTTTAGGGTGTATGTGTCTCTTGATTTCAGCTTGCTGTTAGTCAAATTAATTGTATCGCATTTATTGTATTTGTTTGTTTTTATGTTTTAATCCATTATCTTATTGACATAGGGATCTTATTTTACAGTTAACTTGTACAGTAAAGCACTTTGGTCAACTTTGTTGTTTTTAAATGTGCTATAGAAATAAAATTGACATTGACACTGAGATTGAAGGGCTTCATCTTAATAGTAAGTAGACAATAAGGACTAAGTAACTGAATTATACACCACTTTTCCAGTCATACTGACAACTCAGAGCTCTTTACAAAAAACAGACAGTGAAAAGGAATTAAAATGGAGATTTTTGGGGGGCTTTCAACTTACTCTGTGCGTAACTGTCACCCTGTAATATCACAATATGGTGTTCAATTTTACAATAAACAATGATAATGATGATGAGAAATGACATAGAGACGAGAAATACTCATATTTTGGAAATTCTTTTGTTACAGTACTCAAAATGATGATGAAATAAGAATATATAAGACAACAGCAGCACGGTGGCGTGGTGGTTAGCACTGCTGCCTCACAGCTAGAAGGTCTGGGCTCTGCGTGGGTTTCCTCCGGGTGCTCCGGTTTCCTCCCACAGTCGAAAGACATGCAGTTGCTGGGATTAGGTGAATTGGTGATTCGATGAATTGCCCATAGGTGTGAATGCATAAGTGTGAATGGTTGTCTGTCTCTCTGTGTTGTCTGTCTCCTTGCGACAGGCTGACGGCTTATACGAGGTGTACGCTGCCTCTCACCCTATGACAGCTGGGATAGGCTCCAGCCCCCCCGCAACCCTGAACAGGATAAGTGGAAGAGAATGGATGCATGGATGGATGGATATCACACAACACTGGAGTCAGACTTGGATTCATTTGCAAGACATGGAAAAATCAGAGTTTACAGAATTTATTTACAAGATCAGAATTTGCATGGAAACAAATCCACTGGCACACATTAATTTATTAAATTCCACACAGGCTTGGAAGGTGTCCTTGCACTGAGTGGTCTGCACAGAGAACACAGAACAAATCCAGGAAATGGTACCCTCCAACGGTAGCCAGAACAAGGGACCCAGGATCTCTCTTCTGGGCTCTCCCAGTCAACCAGATACAGTTATCCCACACCTATCACCTGTGTACAATCTCATGTTGACAAACTTGCGCAAGCAGTAGTGGTGTACAGTACTGCATTTCCATTGTGTATATTAGAGTATTCACATGCTGATGAAATACCTGTACATATTATATTTTATTTCGATTTTTTATTCTTTTAATATGTTTGAATTAAGATTTTTATATATTTGTTTTTAAAAATATTAGATAAAATATTGTAGCGTCCCTCAAACAGACCACAGTGAAAGCTTGTAACAGTTTACTTGCTGTTTATTTGGAACAAGCTCAGGCTACTGTGGGCCGCAGCCAAGGCTGAAAACAACAGAACTGTTCCTAAAAACAACTGCAACACTCTTCAGCCACCTCTCTCTCTCTCTCTCTCTTCCAAGCGCATGCAGGTACCAGCACACGCTCCCACCCCCCCACCCCCCCATGTGCTCAGCCAACCACCAGCATGTTCTCTTGTAGTCTTGATTGACAAGCTTTGCAGCCTTTAACATTTAAGGACACTCAGTTAATCCTATTGCTGCAGTGTAACTAAGAAGAAATTCTGAACACTATAAAGTTAACACATCAAGATAACTTGTAATGCAGTAGTGGCGCACAGTACTGCGTTTCCATTGTGTATGTTGCGATATTCATCTGTTGATGAAATACCTGTACATACTGTATTTTATTTCAATGTAATATTCTTTTAATATGTTTGAATTAACATTTTTATATTACGACTGTACTGTGAATATAATTAGCAGGTGATTCAGCAGAGAATGTGCTGTGGATAAAGCACGTAAAGAGTACACCAGGAAATAAGTTGTTATCTAGAAATTTATAAGTAATGAGCTACACCAAAACACCACTGTGCCCTGTGACAGGAACAGGAAGTGATATAACAGGAAGTATGATGTTTGGGGTAGATTGAAGGCCGGCAGATAGGGTGGTGAATTGTGCTAATGCTAAACTACTCAGCTATCATAACATCATTTCATGTTGAACAAGGTATCTGTGCTTGTATTGTTAATTAGTTTATATCTTTATTTTGATGTTTTATTAATTTCATTTTATATCTATCGCGGGAATTAATTTATTATGCACTTTGTTGCCAAAGCACTGCAGTTTCTTTTAGTTTGCCTTTGCTTTTACAGCAGCAGAAAGTCTGTTGTGTGTTCTGTCGTTAGCTGAAGAGGTTAAGAAGTTATGGAGGAATTGTCAGTAGCAAACACTGCAATCTAGATGGCCAGGACGAGGAAGAGCAAACGACAGGAGCAGCAGGGGAGCTATCTCATCAGGCAGAGAGTGAGGGAGAGAGGACCAGTGACCCCCAAACAGAGCAAGACAAAGAGGAAGAGTCGTGATGAGATGTTGGAAAAGTATTTGAAGAGAAAGGAAGTTAGGGAATTAGAGAGAAGGAGAAAGCATAGGGGCATGACCCCACACACTTCTTGCTCAGTTTAGCCTTAGCCACGAGGAGACTCTCTCTATCATAGCAATCACGGATAAGAATTAAAATCCTTCAGCTACTCCATGAGGCAGAGCTTGGGCCCATATATATGCCATCAAAAAATTATACATTTCTTTAGCTTATTCACTTCTTTAGCTTGTTTATTTCTTCAGCTTGTTCACTCCATTATGTATCAATAGCTTGCATCCAGACAAACTATTGAAAATGTTTCTTTATAACTGTAATACAATATAACTGTTTGGCAGTGCCTGCATGATGATGTGCTTCGAATCCAGTGCACCTATACAGTGTGAGAAGTTGCACCATTCCTCAAACCTCCTGACATTTTTCTGCCATGTCTCCTTTGTAGGGCATGGTACATGACTGCGTTTGATGGTTTCCCAGATGAGGAAGTTCCTTTCACTATTTGGGCCACAGTGGAAATCCCAAGGTGAAAAACTGCAATGGTAGTGAAAGAATCACCAGTGCTAGGAAATCTGCAGAAGCATAAGATGATTTGAGTCCTAACAATTTTAAGTATCTATCTATCAGAGAATCAAAACTGAACACACTACACGAGAAACAAAACACTACCAAAATAAGACAGGAAGTGGAAAAACACAGAGACCAAAACTAAGACAAGTGAACTTGACACACAGACTGGGAAATAAACACAGAGAAGAAGGCACACAGAAGAACACAACAAAGGCAGAGCAAATTCAACACAAAGCACTACAGCTAAGCACTCACGACAGGACTTTACTCAGAACACTGGGCCATGGCAATTTTAATCACAAGGTAGAATCTGCAATCACTTTTTGTAACTTTTATATATTATTTGTTTATCTGGGTAAAAACTGCCATAGCCATTAAAAAAAAAAAAAAAAAAAAATATATATATATATTTTTTTTTTTTTTTTTTTTAAGACAGATCTGACCAAGAGTGTTTTTCTACTCTACTTGAACACTCAAAGCACATCATGCAACGTGGCTCATTCATCCATTCATACAAGCATTTTAAAAATTTTTTCAAATCTAAATGCTTTCTATGTGCCATTCACACACACTCACATTCCAATGAACTGATAGGAGGGAAACTTGGGGTTCAGTATCTTGCCCAAGAATACTTTGGCATGCAGACTGGAGTATCCATGGATCAAACCACCAACCTTCTGATTAGTAGATGACCTGCTCTACAGTACCTCCTGAGCTCCCAAATTGCAGCTAATATAACATCACTGTTCTATGAAGATATTTGAAGCGGCCTAACAGTACTGGACTGATTATAATATAGGTACAATAACACAGACTCTAAAAGATACTTGCAAAACAGGTTATTACTTTATCTCATATATAAAGCCTTCATAAATCCTGTTGACTACAGCCTATTTACTAGTATAAGCTAAGATATTACAAAAAAGAAACATTGGAAATCACTTTTTTGGCATATGTTCACTTTATGGAAATATTTTACCACATACCTAGTCGCTGCTGTGGGTCAAGCATCTCTCTGAAATTATTTCTCTGCCTCTTCAGATGAGGTCCCAGCTCTGCCAACAAGAGCTCAAACTGCCTCACTGACATCCTGAAATATGTGCAAAAGCGATCGTGATGCAGCTTCAACTCCTGGATTAAACCATGAAATTCTCCCTGCTGCTGCCTTCTCTTGAGAGTTAGATGAACCCAGAATATGGTTTTCTTTTCTTGTTTACTAACATCAGGACCAGCTCATCATTACTTGATGTCAAATTAATTTTTTTAGTGTGTTTCTAAAAAACACAATGCATTCAGTGTGTATATATGTTACACGACAAGTTCGTGTCTGAAAATTTAGAAATATGTGTTGTTTTTTTATGCTCGGTGTGTAAGGGCCTTTACTCTCCACCGCTGATTAAAAAGTGTCCAGTATGCAGCCAATCACAATCCTAATCAGTTTATTCAGCCTTTTTTGTGTACAGCCCCTGTGTTGGTCTCCCAGTTAAACCTGCTGTCGACATGGATTACCTGGATGCCCAGGTACTTCTCTACTATATCAACACCCTCTTCCATCACCTTCTTTCTGAAGTTGATCACTCTGATCTTATTCACATCCAGAAGCAGATGATTCCTCCCAGACCACTCCACAAAATCATCTACAAGTGTTCTGCACGCCTGCCCATCACTGATACATCCAACCACTGCAGAACTGTCAGAGTATTTCTGTAGGTGGTATGACCTGGAGTTGTACTGAAAATCTGAGGTGAACAGGAATGGAAACAGTACAGTCCCCTGTGGCTCACCTATATTGCACATCACCAACGCAGACACAGTGCTGCCCAGTCTCACATACTGTTAGGAAGTCAGTCAGGCATTCAGTAATCTCTGAGATGGTAGGCATGTTTACTCACATTTCCTGTACTGTAGCTTCTCTCCGTTGCAGCAGCTTAATCATGTTAAATGCACTTGAGAAATCAAAGAAGGCCATCCTCACCATGCAGCCTTTACAGTTCTATATATATGGGGGTAGGCTTTCTGCTGAATCAGATTTGGTCTGTATGCAAACTGCAAAGGGTCAAAAGATGTTTTTACCTGTGTTCTTAGATAGTGCCGTGAACAAGTATTTGCCCCTTCCAGATTTCTTAGTTTTGTTTTTTGCACATTTGTTGCACTTACACGTTTCAGATCATCAAACAAATTTTAACATTTGACAACAATAACCCAAGTAAATACAGTTTTAAATGATTTCATTTATTAATGGAAAAAGCTATCCAAACCTTTTTGACCCTATGTGAAAAAGTAACTGCCCTCTAAACGGGTTGTCCCACCCCTTGCAGCAACAACAGGCACCGAGTTTTTCACATGGCTGTGGAGGAATTTTGGCCCACTCTTGTTTTCATTCAGCCACATTGGAGGGTTTTCAAGCATGAAAAGCCTGTTTTAATGTTATACCTAAGGGTGTCAATAGGAGTTAAGTCAGAATTTGACTAGGTCAATGCAAAACCTTCATTCTGTTTTTTGAGTCATTCAGAGGTGAACTTGCTGGTGTGTTCTGGATCATTGTCATGCTGCATAACCCAAGTGTGTTTAAGCTACAGGGCTGGACATTCTCCTTCAGGATTTTCTGGCAGAATTCAAGGCAAGTCGTCCAGGTCTCCCAAAGCAGCAAAACAGCCCCAGACCATCACACTACCCCCACCATGTTTGACTGATGGTATGAAATGCCGTGTTAGATTTACAACAGCTGTAACAGGACATAGACCTGTTACAGGTCTATGTCCTGTTACAGGTCTCGTCAATTCACAGAATATTTTCCCAAATATTTTGGGCATCATTGCAATGGTTTTATTTTTTTTTTTGGCAAATATGAGACAAGCTTTTGTGTTCTTTTTGGACAGCAGTAGCTTTAACCTTGGATCTCTCCTGTGGATTCCATTTTTGCCCGATGTCTTCCTCATTGTTGAATCATGAACACTGACCTTGGCTTAAGAAAGGCGTGCAGTTCTTTAGATGTAGCTCCTAGTTCTTTTGTGACATACTGGATGAGTACTCAATGTGCTCCTGGAGTAATTTTGTACTTCTTGGTATTTTTGGTGTTTTGACCACTCCTGTGAAGGGTAACCACTGTTCCACATTTTTTCCATTTGAGGATAATGACTCTCACTACGGTGAAATGGCTTTGTAACCCTTTCCAGACTGATAGATGTCAATGACTTTGCTTCTTAGCTGTGATGTGTTTGATTTGAAATCTTTTAGCCTGTCTCACTTTGTCAGGCAGGTTCTATTTAAGTGATTTCTTGATTCAGGTGTGCCGGTAATCAGGCCTGGGTGTGGCTAGTAAAACTGAACTCATCCATCCATTCTTTTCTGCTTATCCACTTCAGGGTTGCTGGGGGCTGGAGTCTATCCCAGCTACTATGGGGCATACAAATAAAACGTAACTGTATGCAATTTTGCAAAAATAGATATAAATTGTGTTTTATTTTATAATATTTTATTATTCACAATTCTGTTAAAAAAGAAGGCTATATGCAAAAGGCGTCTTGACAGCATGATTATGTATGACCCAGACTCAGGTTTGCTACAAAGACATACTTTTTATTTCTTAATGCAGACTTCAGGCTAAGTTTGTGACAAGAACAGCCTCTTTTGTCAACTTAAGAAGGTACCAGAAGGCAGGAGGACTGCGAGACAGGCAGCATGAGGGTGAAGAAGACTCACTGCTCTCTCTCTCTCTCTCTCTCTCTCTCTCACACACACACACACACACACACACATAAAAAACACACCATGTCTGTGTGTGTGTGTGTTTTCCACATGGCAAAGGGTAGGGTTCCAAACTGTAAGAGGATTAGCGACTTGAAAAAGGTAGCCGTCATTTAATTGAAGGCTTACCAGCAGCCGTAAAAAGGCTAGCAGTCAAAGTGAAGGTATAACCCAGCCCAGAACATCCTGTTGAGACCACATTTGCCAAAGTCCATGTGTTTCCCTCCGCCTGCCTTTCCCGCCTTACTCTCAACCTCTGAGGCACGCATCATGTTTTATCAGTGAGCCTCAGCTTCTTAAAGACGTTTACACATTTTGCAATTTTTAATCTCTTCAGCTCACTAAGAAAGGTGCCTTCAACTCATATTATTCAAATGCTGTGATCTTTGGAAATGCTTGGACCGCGAATCCCTTTTCCTTTTGCCTGGGAGGAAACTGGGGCCTTGTCAAGTGTTTATGATACATTAGGGGCCATATCTGTCTGTGTATCACTTTTCCTGGGATTGGAGCTACTCAGCCAAACAAGCAGTGCCTGCCAGTAGGGCCAGTTCATTGTATGAACATTTACCCACGCAGTGCAGTATTTTGACACTGGTCCATTGGGTTTAGCTTGATGTCTGGGTCCTCAGTTTATCTTTATTTTATAATTGTAAAAGACTTTACAACCTGCTTAAAATTGCTTGAATGTGTTACGTCAATTCATAGTAAATGTAAAGCTCCACAAATACCATTGCTGGACATGCACAGTACTACCACAACTGCTGCTACATGGAATTTAATCCAGTTCAAAATGATGAAAATGTAGTGGAATTTGAAAGAATGGAAAAAACAGCTATAACTGTGGTGCAGGAAAGCACCACTATTTATTATTAATTTATTATTAATTACATTCATTTTATACACTTTGTCAAATTTCCTTGCTATGAACATAACATCTTGCTATATACTTGCTATATAGTGCTGTTCGTAACATAGTTTCTTTCTTAAATATTGTTCCTTGGCTTGGCTCTATTTTCTGCTGCATATTTTATACTTTTATATGCAAAACAATCTGGAGCAGTTACTAAAGTTTTTGACTGTTGATGAACCTCATAAAATAGTTATAACTTAAATGTGTAGGTTTGCTGTTAAAAATGTGTTTGGAGAAATAGGGCAGCAAAAAAGTTCTGCCTTGAAAAGTAGCATGTGTAACTCTATGAGTATGTGCACAGCCCCCTAATAAGATTTACCATCATTTGTGTGGGTTGGCCAAGCTTTAGTCTTGTCTCCCCTTGCTCCACCCCTGACTAACCACCAAAGAACCATCACTAGACTTTAGAGTTTCAGCTCATTTTTGTTCATTTCTGTTCATTGTTTTGGATTTACAGCTGATATATTACTGCTGTGATTAGTCCCTACAACTATACCTCTGTAAGAATGCTCTTATAGACCCACAGTATAAAACTATAGGCCCATGTGCAGCCAAAAAAAAAAAGAAAAACAAGCTGGTGACTAGAAAATGTATTTGCTACATGGTGAGGAACAACTCTAAATGAGAGCTAGAGAAACGTGCTCTGTGTCTACTAGATGTTTAAATAGACAATTGGGAGCTAACATTAACCATCTCAACTATATATTAGATTTCTGTATAAGATTTTGTCTGAAAACAGCAGTTCTTATTCGAGGGCTGAAATCCTATTAAACTTCCTTAATTCCTGTAGTATTTATTTAGTGTTGTAGAGTAAGAGATCCTAACTGTCTCCACCATGACGAGCAAAGTGGATTATGTGTTGAATCACTCATTCGCCCACATTCATGTTTTTAAGTAAAATGTTTGCGGTTGTGAGAAAGGGTCTTACCCCGCATACATGAACAGGATCTTTGAGTTGGGATCTGTAGTAGGTACATGAGAGTATGTTACTTTACTCTCATGTTTGTAGATTCATTTTCATGAAATCTGTGATGAGGTAAAACATTGGTTTATACCATTATTTTAATTATATGCCTTGTGGTATTATGTGTTTCAGTTTGTGTCGTGATTGTAAAAAGTGGCATCATAAGCTACTTATTTATTTGTGTTACTAGTTAACAGCCTGTTTGTTTGAAGTAAAGATGGACACTTTCTAATAGAAACATACTGTCACTTTATGAATAATCACAATATTTTGCTCTCCAAAATGGCATTTTGCAACACTCCATATCTCCTCCATACAGTCACACAATACTAGAAGGTCTGTAAGTTTCTGCTTTAAGTGATGTGAAGTGATTTGGCGATAACCCAGCCAACAGTTCCAACTGCAATAGCATCAATTAAGCATAACGCAAACATGTGCGTGTCTTTGGACTGTGGGAGGAAGACAGAGAGACTCCATGTAGGCACAGAGAGAACATCTTCCTGAGAGGCAACAGTGCAATTGAAAAGTACAATTTTAGGAGGCATCAGTTCAATCTTTAATTACATAATTAGCAATATTAGACATTTTGTATATTAACTTGCACATATAACCACAAGGAACTGCAAAAATACAGTGACACTGGATATATGGATGCCTGAAACGTGCATCTATGGTAGTAGAGCGATTGATTGATTGATTGATTGATTCTACACATTTGACAGTTGAGATGACACATGTCTTAAATGTTGCCATCTTTTCAGAACGAGTGTTATTTTTTTTTCCTCTTTTGTTTCTCTTCCTCACCTCTTTTTTCACCTTATTGCCAAAATGAAAAAGGGTAAATGAGGAAACTGAGGAGCCCCTTGTAGTGAAACAAAATGAACTCTCACTCTAGCAGGAGGAACAAAACAAAGCATTCCCCAGCCAAACATCAGTATATTTTCATTTCCATCTCTCATAGCATATAGTCATGCGAAAAGAAAAACAAGCCAATCACCAGCCTGTCACATGGCTAACACAGAGAGACAGACAACCATTTGCACTCACATTCACACCTATGAAATTACACTATGAAATTTGAAGTACACTGTCACAGACAACACGTTCAGCATTATAGGGTTAAAGACCTCATAGTTCTGTATCACCCCAATAGAGCACTTCGCTCTCAGACTGCGACTTACTTGTGGCTTCTAGGATACTGACATGTCATGATCTTGGGGTTTGACCCAATTTTTTCTGATTTGGGCTCTTGAGTTTTTCTTCAGTTTTTTTTTGTATTTTTGAGGTTGTTTATGGTTTCATTCCTCACCTTTGTATTTCTTTATGTATTATATTTCTATGTTCATTGGAGTTTAGTCTTCCTTGCCTGCCCCATGTCCCCTTATGTCTGAGTGTGTGTTTATATTCCTTCTGTGTTCCCCGTGCTTCCCTGTGTATGGTGTCAAGTCTGTTTCTGCTTCCTCGTTTTCACACTTCCTGTTTTATTTGAATTGGCTCTCTTCACCTTCCACTCATCTCCATCACCACAGCCACCTCCTGCCCTCCAGCCAACCTGCACTTTTTCCACCCCACCCACTTCTCCTCCACCAGAGCTTCGAGAGACTCGGGTGGGTGGATTCAGTCTTTGACCAGTCACTTCCTCCTCTCCACAGCCACTGTGATATGGCCCCGGTTTCTCAGTGTGGCCCCTTTGACACCACCTAATGAGCCACATGCTATAATGAAAAACACAAATAGACAATAACAGAATTTTTTTTTTTTTTTTTTTTAGAGCTGGCGGAGTTTAACATGTTAAAAATCTATTTTTAAAAATATGCAGATTCAAGTCACCTCAGGATTCACTTTTCAAAGCCATAGATTTTTACATAGTCTTGTATTAGAGAACTTTGCCTCTGAGCTCCCCTTTACTTGCACCATGCATGTGGAGAACAGTCAGTTCAGGAGTTGTCTGCACAATGAGCTGAACTCAGTGAAAAACACAGAGCCATATTCATTGTAAATCTGGCTTTGACAGATGTACCTGTCATAGTCAGCGCTGCTATGTTCCTGCTCTTTGAATAAGGGGCTGGGGTTGGGCTGAGTGTTCCTCCCTTTGGGCGGAGCCACAGTTCCTTACAGCAGTCAGACACACCTGCACTCAATGAAGCCTCATCGAGTCGCTGTATTTGAGGATTGGCAGACACCATCATTCCTTGCCAGAGAGTCATTGTCGGTGTTGTGATAAACTGGCTCAGTTTGCCAAGCTCCTGAAATTTTCCTTCCTAGGATTAAACTAACAAACTTATCTCTCGCTATTTGATTAAGGATGACCCATTGTTTTGCCTCCCCACTCCTTTCAGCAGCCCACCTTGTGAGTGTTGGACTTACCTGCCTGCCCTTCCTCCAGACACTCTAACCACCGACCACCTCCCCCCAGAAATGAGCTCACCCACTCGCCAAGTAAGCTTGTACCCTTCTGCCTTCCTTCACACTACTCTCACTTCTGGACATGTAGCTTGAGCAACAGAGAGTAATGTGCTCTCCCCCTTTCCTTCAGAAACGACCAGAGGAACCTGCTTCTGCCCCAGGCCTTCCCACACCATAAGTCTGGGAGAATTAGTCAGCCTCAGAGTCTGTTATGTATCCAGTAGTAACCCTTTTAGTAAATGCTCATTTGGGACAGGGTTACTCTGTCTAGTGTTCATGTCTAGTGTTGTCAGCAGCTGTTGGATTAGGTGCAGCCTCACTCATATTCTTTTGTTTAGTAATTTCACACTTGGTAAAGGTATTCAGCTGTAGGTTTCGCCCTTCACCTAGTTGTTGTTTTTCATGTCAGTTCTTTAGCTTGGACACTTGTAAATAAAGTTCACTTTGACTATCTGTTCCTCCGTGTCTGCGTTTATGACAGTACTAGTCAGGTACATGGTAACACTGTCACAAATTCATTATGATCATTTATCTGTACAGGATATGCATGTAAAAATCCAGTGTATGGCACTTAAAATACAATAATAAAAATAAAATAATTGGTACTGTGTCTAATTAATTGAGCTGAGTTAGAGCACTTTCTGTAATGACATGCGTTGCTGTTACTGGGGCATACGTAAATACAAAGTGTTATCTCGCAGTCTTTATTTGAGCCAGGCCCACATGATCAACAACACACAAGTATTTGGCTAAATCTTAGTTCTAAATACTTGTATGCAGTGATGTGACCCACAGTCAGGCTTTTCTGTAATGAAAATTACGGTGTATAATGATGGCTCTACCAAATCACCCAGCTCAGGCTGCTGGGCCAAATGCACCTGGACAGCCTGTTGAATGCAAGACTGCTCAATCTCTAAACCTGTAATTGTCACCATGATACCAGCTATGCTCGCTATCAGTATTGATCCCACACATATACTTGTGAGAGGAGGTTCAGCCAATAGGAACACATGCCGGCCTGTGACCTTTAACATTAGATCGTGACCGCTCATCACTCATTTCTTGGTAGAATAGAGAGCATGTTTTATTCATGCACATTTTGAGAGAGTGATTGAGATGGACAGATGAATGCTATGATTTAGTACTATTAACTCTTAAACACAGACAATCTTGTACGAGTTGGGGTTTTTGGAGTGCAGTGTTTACAGCTGAGCAGACGGATTGATTGCAGATAAATTCACAGTGAAAAATCAGGCAGTGGTGTATCGTACAAAAACACGAGGCGCATCAAGTTTTTATGACAAAATGACAGACGAGTGCCACCATCTGTCCCACAGATGAAGATATTTATGTGAATACAATGAATATTTTATGTTTTATGAAAGCCTGTGGCACAAATGAAAATGAGAATAAAAAATCAGCTTTCTGTAAGATATTCTAGTAAGTGTACGCACAAAAAACCTTCCCTTTTTATTTATTATTTATGTATTTATTTAACTTTTTTATGAATTTTTTTGAAAAACAGTAAAATTTTATTTTATATCTACTGCTGACTAAAATCTAATTGGATTTAATAAAGTAAACAGAATATTTCATTTATTATTATTTCTTAGTAGCTTAGAAATAAAAAATATTGAAAGCATGACCCTGTAGAACTGGTAATGACATATATTAGTCAGTCTCTGCTTCTACATAACATTTTAGTTAAAAAAGGTATATATTCATTTTAATGAAAGTATGATTACTGCTATGGTCTTGGGTAAGTGTACCCATTTGAGTTTTTTTGTGCTTTCTAGATGTCTTTCAGTATTCTTGGTGATCCCTGGTTGTGTTAAATGTTTATATTTACCTGTATTCTTTAGTGCAGTGGTTCCCAAAGTGTTTGTTTTTTTCTTTAAACCTTTATTTTACCAGGTAAAATGTTTGAGAACCAGTTCTCATTTACAAACATGGAATTACTCACATGTATGCATAGTTACACATTTTCATAAATGTATTTTTTTATAGAAAAAGTTAATTAAAACGGGTAATGGGAGTTGTTTAGTTTGTGATATTACTCATTCCTCTGACCTAAATTTAGTGCTCTTGTATTGAAGTTTGTGTCCCAGTGGCAAGTGGGTCACATATTGGCATTAGCATTTTACATATGACTGGGTAGTATTACCAATTTATAGCCAACAGCCTGTGATATTTGTTTTTGTTTTTAAACCAAATTTTTGAGGAAATGCATCACTTTACCTTGTATTTTGATGAGAGTGAAGACAGGCTTCTAGTGAGGAAAATTTCACAGGCCAAGGCTAACAGACGCGTGTGTGGGGGAGGGCACAACACTTGTGACTTGGGGAACCACTGCTTTAGTGTATTTAGTTCTCTTCCTGTTCCTCTTGTGTAAAGTCTCCTTTGTTAAATTATTTCATATGTTTCTTTTCCCTGTTTAGTTTTGCACTTCCTGTTTTTTTTTTTGAGAGACTGTCTTGTGTTCCTTGTGTGTTGCCTTTAGTTTTGCTTGATTTGTTTTGTCTGCTGTGATTTTGTTCACCTGTGTTTTGTTTTCCCCAGCTGTTTCCACGTCCTGTGATTACCCTTTTGTGTATATACTGTCACTCTCTCCCCTTGTCCTTTGTCAGATCATCTGTTTTCCTTGCCCTTAGTGTTTCTCCTAGTAATCCCAGTGATTTATAGTTTTCAGTTTTCCCATTTTGGAGTTAATTTTCATCTTTAGGATTACTGCTGCTTTTGTACTCTTCACTATCAGCCACATAAATGGTTTGCATTTTATTAAACCCTGCTTTCTTGCACATGTCTGCATTTAATTCCTACTCAACATTCATATACCAAACAACCTATCAAGCAAATTAAAGCACAATTTTTTGTTTGTTTGTTTGTTTGTTTGTTTGGGGGGGTAGTCAGGTATTTAATTATTTACATATTAATTTTGAAAAATGGTTTTATTTGGTGTAATTACAGAATGCGCAGTGTATTTGAATAGTTATCCTACTATCATACACTTCTACTTGAATTGCAGAAATTTCTTAAATTCAGTACTAATTCAACAATTCACCATTCACAGAATGTTCCTAATGTGTTTCTTTTTAGAATCTATAAAATGAAATTGTTGTATGAACATCTCTGGTGTGCAGCATATAATGGAGACTTAGAGTTTGTATCAATCCTATCAAACAAACTTATGGTCCCACAAAGCCACTGTACTGTACAATACACAGTAGTTTACTGCATCTAATTAGTTCACAATGCATTCGATATTAAGGGTTCCCTTAAGTACTATTCAAGCCCATTTTCTCAGTCAATCTAAGTAGAAACCGAGTCATTAGCCAAGGCCAGTAAGCCATTGGTTTCAAATGTAACACTCCACAGGGGGTCTCATCGGTTTAATTCAGTAGCATTATCAGAATTGTTTTCACAACACTGATCAGATTATAGCCCAGTGGGAGACTCTTACAGCATAGTACACACAACTTAGTCCCCTGGGTGGTTTTCATATTTACTTGCTGAGGAGAAAATGGTAGAAATCTGCAGTCTACACCAAACACATCTGGACATTAGTGCTATCAAGTTATCTTTAAAGGGGACAATTTTCTTTTTTTTTTTTTTGCAAATCACTTATTAACTGTTTTATGTTCCCAGTTTTTCTAGAGATGCATAACATATGAAAAAATGGCATTTCCATATTTCTTTTTGTGTGTGCAGATGTCAAAAGGGGATAAGCACTGCCCCTGCCTGGCAAATATATCCATTCTTTTATAATTCAAATGGGGAGCTACCTGGTAGTTGGCTCAACTGGCATTAGCTTAAAGTTTGTGCATTTTATCCTCAGTGTGTCAGTAGAAAACTGTTAAACTAATCCTGACCAAAATCTAACAAATGCTATGAGAAAACATACAATACTGCCTCCAGAAACAAGCTAATGGCACAAAGTCATATGCCAGTAAAAAAACAAAACAAAAAAACAATTGACACATTTTCCAGCCAACTCAGTTTTTATCGTATGTTGCTAAAGTAACTGAGTGTCGTATGAATGAAAGCATATTCTTCATATAGTGTTGCAAACTCAGTTGAGAACTGTGTGACAAAGCTTAGCTTTAGGCAACGTAGAGAGTAAGTAACATGTTGAGTCTGGGTTGACTATAGCTGCATACGCTTGCTGCTACAAATGGTGCAAACATTTGTATACTCCACTCAGCTAAACCTTTCTTTTCTTTTCTTTTTTTTACTGTAGAAATAATGCACATTATGCATCACCTTAATTATCATGGTAAAATACCTCTTATTTTGGGAACATAGTAAAATATTGTTTAACTCTCCACTGCTAGTGTGTCCTGTAATGTTCCACTCATGACAAATCATAGAATAAATTCTGAGAATTTATTCATAATATTTAGTACATATTTAGTAATATAAGACTAACATCTGTCAGAGGGTAGTTTCACCTTTTCACTATACAAAAAGCCCCAAAATGAGTTACATAAATACTTTGTATATTAGATCGGTATTTTGTTTTCATAAACTATAATTAATAGTGGGATATGTTTATTTGTTTCATGTCTTCATGTTTAAGGAACATTAAGTAATATGTAACCTGTTTTAATCTGTCAGCATTTGGAGAGCTTTTGTTCCGAAATAGAGACTGTGCTTGAAAGTGAAAGAAATCATTAAGTCATCAGGACTGATCAACAAACGGGCCGAGTCCCTGTAGATACAGTGTGTGAGGGTCACTGTATGCTTTGGCACAGGAAAAATCTTAGTCATTGCCTTTTAATCTTTACCTTCTGAGTGGAGTGAGTTCATTACTCTGATCTTGATATCAGATCAGTGATAGCTTCTGTTATACAACAGTTCATCAAACTATTAAAGAAGGAAGAGAGCTCACAGGAAAGAAAGGCATTGTGTATTTTATGAAACAAAGGGTGCAAATGATGCAAAAACACAACAGTATGAATGTGTAAGTGTGTCCAAACTTTTGACTGGTACTGTATAACAAAAAACAAAGTTTGGAAATGCTGCACATTTTGGGATGATGGATGATAATTCTCCTGAAGTTAATAATAGCCAGCAATGTAATTAACATTTTCAAAATATCCATTGTTAAAAATAACTAGTGATCAATATGGCTGTAACAACGCACAAGTGTGGAACGAGATGATGTGGAAATATAAATGAAATAATTTTCAAAGAAAAAATTATCAGATCTTCCTGGCTCAGATACACCCCAGGGTCAGATTAATTGTGATTTGCCTAAACAGCAGGTATTGGCTAATCAGTGATCGTAGCTACATAAGTAGAGTGCTAACATTGATCCAATGATTTCTTTGTCATTCTACCTGCCTCAGAAGGTCATCATATCATGGTCTGAGGGTTTGGTGAGTGCATGTGCATTTGAGTGTGTGTGTGTGTGTGTGTGTGTGTGTGTGTGTGTGTGTGTGTGTGTGTGTGTGTGTGTGTGTGTGTGTGTGTGTGTGTGTGTGTGTGTGTGTACATGTGCATGTTAACATTTTTGTAATTTTTTAGATGTTTCTTCCCTTTCTGATGTGAAGTGATAGAACATAATTCCTGAATCACTTTAACTTTTACAGTAAATAAAAAATATAAAAGTGAAAATAAATGAGTATAAATGATTTTTGAAATGCATTGCAGTGGGAAATTTGTATAAATTTTTACCAAAGAAATATGAGACAACAATAGGTAGTACAATGAAGGTAAAATCGGAGTAATATCTGCAAAAATTGCAAAAGGATGGTTAATTAATTTCAGTGAAACTACCAATTAATTGTTTTGGAGGGAATTTTCATTGGAATTTTTACATGAGATAATTTTTGATTCCAGAAATTCTACATTCTGGTGAAAGTGTGGCAATGCAAAGGGCCCACATACTTTTTATGCATGCAAACCATTAAATACATTTTGGTTAGAGATCTAATTTTGTAGAAGAAGGTTTAAAAAAAAAAAAAAATAATGAATGAATTCTTTTGGTCTTTTCTTTTTTCTGTGAGTTGCAATTTTTGAGACAGGTAAACTGTGCTTAAGAGGCACCCTCTGGAATTCATAAATCTTATATAATATGTCAGACTTTAACTTAATTTTGCCATAAAGAAAAATCCAATGAGTAGCAAAAATTATAGCAGTATTGGTAAGTGTGGAATAAACAGATCACATTATTTCCCTTGTTACACTTCAACTTTGTTCCAGTGTTTATAATTACATGGCTATGATTGGCATAAATGGAGCCTGATAGTGCACGTTTGTGTATTTCATTGGTTGTCAGTATGATGGGACAAGGTGTGAAATACAGGCCCAGACAGTTTTTTGCTGTAATTTAACACCTTCACAGTGTTTACACTGCAGCAATGAGTTTCAGCCTTGTTTTGCAGGATGTGAAGATGTGGGTCAGAAGAGTAAATTAGACAACAAATATACAATCCATTATTGCCAATTTATTGAAAAGCTTGATTATACTTAAAATATACTTCATCCAAGGATCAGTGGAATATGCTAGAAAAAAAAACTGTATCACAAGGAGGAGTAAAATCCTAAGTGATTGTACAATATATTAAAATGGCTCACAGTTTTGGCTGAAAACTTCTCAAAATTAAAAAAAAAAAAAAGCAAACTATCTGCAAAATTATTGTTTACTCTGTTACTCACCTCAGGATGCAGAGATGCAGAATGGCTTACATCAATATACAAGGAGCTCCTTAGTGAAATTAAAAAATACATTCTTTGATTATTGCCGGTTCTTTGAATGATCTAAAATAACATATTGCTTCATTATCTTGTTTTTGGTTTTTTTCTCCATTTCATGTTTTGAACATCTTTTTTTTTATCATCCTTTTTTCTCACATCCAGGCTTATTTTCATCCTTACTGGAAGCAGCTAATTTTAAAATCTTCTTACAGAACATTACTCTATAAAATGATTAAAGCTGATGGTTTATAACCTCAGTGCTAAATACAATTCAAAGACAAATACATAGTAATATTAACATTCATGTATTCTAAGAACCTGTTCCTGCATTGAAGTTGCACTGCCTTCATTTTCCTAGATGGTAAGTTGAGAAATAGGTTTTTCACCTAGAATAGTGCATGCAGTCAGTGAACATCATTTTAATATTATTTTAACTAAATTATTTTGTTCATTGTTTTTTTCTTGAAAACCACAACTTCACATCCAATTGACATCAATTTGTTTAATGTGTGAGAACGCGTGTGAGCAGAGGTGCACAAACCAGAAAAATGTTGAATTGTTCTTTATTTGTTTTTCAGCAACTTCATACATTCATACATATAATGTATTTCTGTATCAGTTACATTCATAACTACTTAGTCAAAAAAATCTATATGTAAGGATATCTGAGATTTGATTGATTTTATGTGGGTTCATTGGTAGAGTCATTCAAATTTATAGTTACTGAGGCTAAGGAGGTAGAGCTGCATCAGTTGGCCACTAATCATAATACTGCTGGTTCAGTCCCCAGCAACTGTAATCTGGGAAGACGTTTCCTTGGCCAAGGCACTGAACCCCAAATAGTTTCTAATGCAACCACCGGTGTGTGTGTATGTGATAAAGTGCTGTTGCATAAAATAAAAAGCACTATATGAATTTGTATGCAAATGGATGAATGTGGCTTGTAGTGAAAGAGCGCTTTGAGTGGTCAAGTCTAGAAAGGTCTTTTTGAACTGCCAGTCCATTTACTGTGTGACTGACTGATAAATGCTTTCCCCTTGGAGCATTAGAGGCATGAAGTAGCTGTTTAGGACACTGCTGAGATTGTTCACTGCTACAAACCAATATCCACTCAACAGAATTCAACTTACTGCTTCTGACATCAGTTCTTATAGAGATTTGTTGCTATTGATACTTCCTGTACTTTCTGAAGCGCAGTCTGTCACGGTCAGTAAAAGCTGACAGTGTGGCATATAAAAAGTGAGGACCAAGTGCAGGACTCAGAGACAAGCATGCATGAATTAACAAAAGGCAAGCCTTTATTATAGCTGAAAAACATGAGCAAAAAAGCACAGAGCATAGTGAAATTAAGGCAATCTGAACAACATTGGGAAACATAATCTAGGAAATACTAGAAACACAGAGGATTGGGAGGGGGGGGTCTATCTGCTTATGCCCATGCAAATGCCCAGCACAGCCAGAACTCCATCTTTTGCAAGTCAGTATTCTCCACCGCACTCTCGAGTGTCTCCATCTCTCTTGCTCTTCTTTTATATGAGCTGCTCTTGCCTCTCCGTGCTGCCTGTGCTGTCTTTCTAGTGTCTCCTTCAGATTGCTGCTTTGCATGCCCAGTGACAGCCGATCAATATCCCGCCCTCTGTGTCTGGTGAGCCAGGCGTCACCACTGAAATAACAACAGATCCGCCTGTTTGTATAGAACAGTCTCTCAACTTGTCCTGGGGACTCAGGAAACTCAATGCAAAACAATCATTTACAACAACACGGCCGGCAGACAGGCACTGAGGTGGTGGAGCTCATTCATGTAAGAGAATAGATGCTCTACTTATGCCTAGTTGGCCTTTAAATGACAAGGACGGTACATTCAGTGATTAGGATTGGTAAGTCCACTTTGGCATTCTTTATAGTACCCAAGAAAATGCTGCATGTTGCAGGTGAGAAAAACATGGAGACCCTTGAGGGATAGACAAGAGCCCAGTGGAATGGCTTCAGTGTACCAGCATTTATTCTTATAATTCAACAACATACTTCTGATAATGCAACCCAGATGCCAGAGCTCCAAACGCAGGTGCTCGGTGGTCTAGTGTTAATTGCTGCTAATTGGTGTAGCAACACATCAAGGCATATCTGGTCTGT
Organism: Archocentrus centrarchus; assembly: GCF_007364275.1. Lineage (NCBI taxonomy): Eukaryota > Metazoa > Chordata > Actinopteri > Cichliformes > Cichlidae > Archocentrus > Archocentrus centrarchus. The sequence continues at coordinate 2,974,109 of NC_044358.1, forward strand.
GTGTATAACAGTGAGAACAAAGGGGATTGTCAAGTGTTTCAGTGCTAGGACTATAAGATTATCCAGGAGCTCTGTGCTCCATTACCAGTCCTCTGTGTTACATTATCAGAAAAGGAGAATTTGTCAGAACTAATAATATTAGTTACCATAATCTTTGTCTTTTGGGATAAATGAAACTAGCTTTCCTAAATGGAATGGTAAGCATATAAGTGATTTTAATCAGAGTCAAAGGAGCTTAAGAGAATTTTTTCTACCAGTAAGTATTGACTACAGTATTTGAACTGTGTTATATTGGCATTTGAACAGTTAGAAGTAAAAAATGCAGGTATATTATTATTACTAATAATAGTAGTAATATTACACTCTATATGGAATTTAGGTAAGTAAGTAAGTACATTTTATTTATTTAGCGCTTTTCACAGACACTAGTCACAAAGCGCTGTACATGCAGAAAACACACAAAACAAACAACAAAAAAAAAACAGACAGTAAATAAACACCATAATATGTAAAAACCAGTAATGTAAAGCTAAAAATGATTAAACACCATAATAGCTAAAACTAAAAATTCATTAAAATTTCTCAATAGAAGGCCTTCTAAAAAATCCACAGAGTCAGCTGAGCATAGATGTAGGGGTAGACTGTTCCACAGCCTTGGTGCCACTGACTGAAAGGCTCTGTCCCCCCTAGTCTTTAGGGGGGCAATTATGAATAGATCTGGATGGGATGAGCTGAGAAATTCATTTTCTTCTGCTTATCCAGGGCAAAGTCGCAGGGGCAGCAGCCTAAGCAGAGAAGCCCAGACCTCCCTCTCACCGGCCACTTCCTCTAGCTCGTCCAGGGGGACAACAAAGCGTTCCCAGGCCAGCCATGAGATATAATCTCTTCAGCATGTCCCGGGTCTGCCCTGGGGCCTCCTCCTGGTAGGACATGCCCGGAACACCTCACCCAAGAAGCGTCTAGAAGGCATCCTAGTCAGATGTCCGAACCACCTCAGTGGCTCCTCTTGATGTGGAGGAGTAGCAGCTCTAGTTTGAACCCTTCCCAAATGGCTGCACTTCTCACCCTATCTCTAAGGGAGAGGCCACTCACCCTTCAGAGGTGGTGGTGATTCTCCTCTCCTCTCCCTCTCCGTGAATCGCCACCTCATCGTGGTGGGGGGAGTTGTGTGTCCCAGTGATTCCCAGGAGCTATGTAGTCTGTCCCCCTGGTAGGATCTCCCATGGTAAATTGGTCCTGGGTGAGGGGCCAGACAAAGAGCGATTCCGATGACCCCTATGTAAGAGTCACCAAGGAAACTTTTTACCCTGCTTGGGATAGGGTTACCAGGGCCCCACCCTGGAGCAAGGCCCGGGGAGGGAGCTCAAGGGAGAGCGTCTAGTGGCCAGGTATTAGTGCTGTAGTGCAGCACCAAACGGAAACATGGGCCCGCCCTCATGTAGGCCCACCACCCACAGGAGGTGTCGTAGGGGTCAGGTGCAGTGTGTGTCAGGTGGTGGCCAAGGGCAGAAGCCCTGGCAGACCGATGCCCGGCTATCAAAACTGGCTGGCTGCTATAATAAGGTTCAGTAAATATTTCCAGTGTGGAGAAACTGGCTGACAGGCTCACAGCTGCATTATTGTACATGGAGTTAGAAACATGGAGACTTTAAATGTTATTCTAAGCTGATATTATATAATGATAATATATCCACAATGTAACCAGTGTCCTTATATATCGACAACTGACCAATTATAAAAGGGCTAATGTTTAATGCAAAAAATAGTGAACAAAAATCTAACTGGGATTTCAGGGTTTGTAAAAATGTAAACTTCTGCAAATTAATTTGCTCTGCTCTGCTCTTTGATAGGAACTTTATGAATGAGGAAATTAAAACAAGTGTCAGACAGGTGCTACAGGAGGGGAGGAGATGGAGAGAAACAGTTTGTTGAAGAAAACCTCCCAGCAAGCAGGTTAAGTTCACAGAGTCTGCTACCACAGTTTATGTTAACCTTCTTTCTGGAACAGAAAGCCCAGAGTTTCCCTCGTCTCAGGGTTTTTACCTAAACCTTCTTCCTGGAACAGGGCCCTGGACCAAACCCTCACAAACTAAAGCAAAGAAAAAAACAGCAAAATGTGAAGAAGTCACAAGACGAAAGACTTATGCTGCAGCATATATAAGAAGACTGGCAAGAAGCTAAATGTTGATAGCGCATTTAGTTTGTGTGTTTAACATGTTTTGATTCACTTATCCAATGTGTGACCCTTTACTTACCTCACATGTCAGTTATGGCCTTCTAGAAAGCATGTTACCCACTTCTAATGTGGAGTACCCCAAAGCCTGAGCTTTTGGCTTATAGGGATTACTTGCTCGTACGCGGATGACATTATTTTAATCTTTGACCATGTTTAACATGAGCATCTACCACTGTAACAGTTTATAGATGACAAAAAATGAGAACAAGCATCTTTAAAGACCCTTTCTTTGAGATTCTGTTTCAGATTAATGATTGCATCACATAATTAAAAAAAAAATTGCAAGTTGAACATTCATGATGCAGATCTCTTGTTCTGCATTATCTTGCAGGTGCTTTAGTGGGTTCAGATCTGTTGACCCACAAGGAGGCCACTATGGCCCACTGAACTCATTAGAGCTTATTGCCATGTTCCTGAAACCTTACTGATACAGGTTTTGCTTACACTGTGCATTATTCTGCTTGAAGTATCCATTAGAAGATGGAAAACTGTGACCATAAATGGATGCTCATGGCCAGCAGCAATACATTATACCAGCAGCAGCCTGGACAATGGTCGCTGACCACTTAAGGTCTTGGCCCGTGTGTCTCAAAGTCATGAACATGTGTGCTCCAAGATGCCTTTCTGCCTAGCACAGGTAAGAGTGTTTATTCGAGTTCTGCTCCAGCTAATCTGGTCAATGTTTCATCAACAAGACATTTTGATGAGTGGTCTTTGCATCATGCTAAAAAAAAATATTACAAAAATATCAAGTAGCCCATTTGACGATGAGATGCCCTTTTCCTTATTCTGTTTGACGTGAACATTAACTGAAGCTCCTGGCCTGTATGTGAAGGAGTTTGTGCATTGTACTAATTCATTCATATCAATATAATAACATCGTACATGCTATATATGTTGTGAGAGATTGCTGACCACTCCAGTGTGTACGCCGCCTCTCATCCTATGACAGCTCAGATAGGTTATAGACTCCAGCCCAACCACGACCCTTAACTGGATAAGTGGAAGAAGATGGATGGATGGATGGATGGATGGATGGATGGATGGATGGACGGACGGACGGACGGACGGACGGACGGACGGACGGACAGATGGATGGATGGACGGACAGACAGATGGATGGATGGATGTTATATATGACATTATATTAAAATTATACAATTTAATTATGCAACAATGTAACAACTTATTGAATTCCCAACTCACAAAATTGAACTGAACTGCAATGAAATCTAACTAATGACAACCACACCAGCATCACACCACACAAATGTACAACATGTCAGCCAAATAAGAGGCCACACTTAGATTTCTGGCTATTAAAAGGTACATCATCAAAATACAGGTCTTAAGGGATAATCTGTGAAGTATAGACTCATTGCTTGTAAACGTGGCCATATTAAGAGAATTATTGTAGCATGGTTTCCGGTCCATACTGGACTGAGACTACAACAGAGCAACAAAATAGTTCTAACAAATCTTTTTGTAGATGCTATGAATCAGCAAGAAGAACCTGAAGATATTCACAGTATGATACAGAGAGAATTCAGGGTTGAAAACTAGAATGAGATAGGCAGTGCTCAAGAAATTGACCCAACTTCATACCAACTCTTTCATTTGATCTTAATGATAGCCATTGTACTGATGCCTTTCACAATTATTTCCACTCTTGCAACCTGCTTCGGCTGGCCTGGGTGTCCAGCTGCAATATGACTCCTTTTAAAGAGCTTGAAGGGGTCTTAGAAACAAAGCAAAGCAGCAGCAACAGAGGAATACAGAAGGATAGAGTAGAGGAAGAGATAGAAAAGCAGGAGGAGAAGGAGGGGAGCTGGACAAGATGAAAGAAACAGCTGTATACAAATGACAGGCTTCCATACCTCCCCACCACCACCGACAACAGCAATACCATCCGTTCTCTCCCCCCCCCCCCACCACCTGCGGTGATGTTGCCCTGTGCGGTCATCGAACAGCTTCAAAGAGCCAGGCAGGCGAGACGAGGCGAAGCGAGCGAGCCGAATCCTCAAAGAAAAAGCCTCCCTCTCCTCCTCTGCTAACACCACGGCCTCTGACACACAAACACAATCTGCCTTGTCCACACCGTACACCCTCTTTACTCCCCACCCAGTACCTCCCCATCACATGTAAAGAGCCAGCAGAAGGAAGAGAGGAGGAGGAAGGGAGTGAAGTGACTTTATCACAGCCATATACTCAGTAGAAGTGACAGGCTGTGTTGTGGGGTGAGACCAGCAAGCGTGTAGCATATAGCTTTTCTGCCTTTTTATATTCAGTGAAAATATAGTAAATGTTAAGCTTGTGCAGTCAGTTTGAAGGGGTTTATATAATTAAATATAACTACAGAAGAGACTGACATGAGGCATTAAAAAACACAACATTTATGTATTTTCAGCTACATTTATCAAAGCTGGGTGTGGCATTTTAGATTTCAGATTTTGCCTTGCATCCACTGGCATGAATTCTCTACAATAATACATTTTACTTCAACACACGTAAGACTTCCATAAAGGAGGCTTTGACGAACAGTGGCACGTTATCTTCTTACTAAGATTTATGGATAATGTGTAAACAAAGAGTCTTTTCTTTATACACCCTGCAGACACAGAGGACCCTTGTGATTCATTTGAATTTGTATATACAACTTCCAACTTCCTTTCATCGCTGCTGAGAAATAAATACCTCTTTAGTGGTTAATTGCTCCATTGCGTTCACAGGCTATTGCCTAACCGGTGGTGTATAATTATTTTTATTAGCTTAAATGTAGACCAATGTGTACATGTAAGAGTAAAAGAATAAAACACTGAGCAAACATGGCTGAAAGGCCATTGACAAGACCCCATCCACATGACATATTTTGTTTTTGTCCCATTTTACATTGCTTATATAAACCTTTACTAATCAATACTTAACTTAGCGCATATTTATGTTGCAGCACGATGTCTGCTTTTATTACTGTAATTTACATGACTGTCATATTGCAAACTTTATTTGTGTATTATGCAGTATTTATTGGACACAGGTATATGATGAATTTCAAACCTAAAATCTAAAAATGTCGACAGATTTTCTTTACATACAAATCTTAAAAGAACTTACTGTCTGAAAGGAAGGGAAGCATTCAGCATGAACCTGTGGAACAGGGAGACGGCAGAGGAGCCAGGCTGTCTTGACAGGTCTCAATTTGTAACTCCACTCAATGGTCAGCCCCCACCTGGAGTTTGCATAACCAAATACAGAAAAAAAAAAAACATTAATGGCACCACGTCCATGTGTGGAGGTGTGAACACAATACAGAAGATTATGACCTGGGTCATAACATCCTCCCACGTAAAATCAAGCATTTCTTCCCCTCAGGAAACCTAAAACCCCACAGGAGACAGCATATCTGCCACAATGTTATCAGCCCCTTTAAGATGATGAATCTCAATGCTGAAATCTTGTAGCAACAATGACCAGCGCATAAGATGCTGATTATTGTTGCGTAACATCACCTTATGTTATATTTTTATTATTGATTTATGTACTCTTGTTTCTAATATCCCAGATTTTAACCGATATTGCATTTGAAATTTTTTGTTTGGAAGAACCAGCCAGTCACTGGGATCAAATAAAAATGAATGAATAAAATGAATAAAAATATAGAAGACAGCATGGTACCTCACAGCTAGAAGGTCTGGGTTCCAATCCACCTTGGCCCGGGCCTCTCTGTGTGTGTTTGCATGTTCTCCCCGTGATTGTGTGGGTTTTCTCCGGGTACTCTGGTTTCCTCCCACAGTCCAAAGACATGCAGTTGCTGGGGTTAGGTTAATTGCTGATTCTAAATTGCCCATAGGTGTGAATGTGAGTGTGAATGGTTGTCTGTCTCTCTGTGTTAGGCTTGCGACCTGTACAGGGTGTACACTGCCTCCCGCTCTATGACAGCTGGGATAAGCTCCAGCCAGCATCCCATACACCATCCAACCACCCCACAGCCTCCCTGCGACCCTGAACAGGATAAGAGAATGGACGTCTACAGTTTTAGTCATTGCCAATTTGGTCACATTTGTAATCACAACCATCATGAAGAGACATTAGCACATATATTAAATGGGATTTGGACTGAGTAAGTGTTTATATCTGCTCTGAAGTTAAATACTTAAATACCTTAACTTCTTACAATTAACACCCAGAAAAGAAGAAACTAAAACTAACACAAAAACTAATCAAAACTTAACTGAACATTAAACTTAACTGAAATGAAGAAACCCACAGAGGAAACCAACCAGCCAACAACTGTGAGAAGTTTCAAACAAATAAAGAAATAAAAACTATATAAAACTTTAAAACTATGGCAAAACTGATAATAATGTCATAAAATTGCATTAAACTGCATGAAAGACAGACAATTGCCTTTGTTTCTAACTGTTACTGTTCATCTTCACAGACTCATGAATGAAGAATGTGGAGAAAGCTGGCACAAGTGTAGGTGTGACAGACAAAGATAGAGGCTGATGGGTTACAAATGCCAATTTGGCTGTGTAACAAACAACCTGAATTCACCCCTTCCCTTCCCCTCCACCGTACCTAACTATCTTGATCAGGAATGACAGTGCTGGGTGCAGCCCAGAGCCTTTTCAATGGGCACATGATGGATATGGACATGCCTCTCCAAAGAAAAACATGGTAGGCTAATCAATAAACACCATGTTGTTTTTCCTTTTGTCTTCTTTTTAAAAAATATATTTCAGGATATCATGTCCCATCCTCTTTTCTTTAACCACGCCACCTGAACATCCTCAGTCTGGATGATGGAAGAGGAGGAAAAATTTGATTTTGAGAATGTCATCATCAAGAAGACAAGCTGGCTGGATGAGCTTATACTGCAACCTTCAAACACACATATTGTGTGCATGCACGCACACAGGAGAAAACCAACCCCTACTCACTCAGTCCCACCCTTTACTGGCCTGGGCTGGTAAATAGAGCCGGGTGTGTGAGAATCTCATTACCGCAACACAAAGCAGAGTTTCCTCTGAGGATTGGTGAAAGAGTGAGAGAGACAGTGTTTGTGTATGCAAAAGTGAAATAGAGCACAAGTGTGCATGTCCAGGCATGGCTATCTCCATAGCGCGTGTGAGCGTGCGGTGTGTGTGTGTGTGTGTGCGTGTGTGTGGTGTGTGTGTGTGTGTGTGTGTGTGTGTGTGTGTGTGTGTGTGTGTGTTGTGTGTGTGTGTGTGTGTGTGTTCTGTTAGGCAAGCTCAATCAGCAGCAGGCTGATGGTGAGGGAGAGTGAGGCAGCTGGGGCCTCCTGCCCAGGCCTCAATTTCCCCTCCCAGTCCAGCCACTGGAGTGTGTAATTACTATGGGGGCCGGCCCGGGGGCTGGCATGGAAGTGCAAACACACACACACACACACACACACACACACACACACACACACACACCCACACGCACGCACACAAACCATCTCTCAGTATCCACCCTACGCAACCATTACCACCCCCCAAGTCACACGCCTCCCACTAATAGCCTCCACATACACACATACATATATAGATATATACACACAGTTAAGAAACACGTCAGCCTCCCTCTCTTGGCCCGTAGTTCATCCCGATGCCCCATGTTGCCCTGAGGTGGCTGAGCATCTATGATCCGCAACTGAGACCACAATATGAAATCCCTTGCAGCTCCCACTTCACAGACACAGTGGAAAGTATCCACTCCTCCACCATGACGGAAAGTATAGATTTCATATTAATCTACACTATATTTCTTCTTGTGATCTGCTGCCAAGTTGGTTCTGTTTGCTGTGGCATTAAAGCAATTTTTTTGTAGTTTTTTTTTTTTTTTTTAATGAAAATTTTGTTGAGAGGATTTGTCTTGTGCCCAAGCCACAGAATATAAACCAAACTAAACTTTGATTTATATTCTGTGGCCCAAGCTAAAGAGTTAAGCCCTGAACTTTCTCCTTGATCCAGTGGAATTAACATATTACTGCATGTGCAATTGCTGAATGAGGCATTGGGATAGCACTGAGATGAAACTAGACAGCCTACATCTGGATGTCTGGTCTGTATTGTGATCACACCTCAGCCATGAGTAAGCACAATATGTATAGCATAATCACATTCTTCCTGTTTCCCTTCAAAAGATGCAGCATGCTTGACAAGCTAATATTGAGGTACTGTATCCAAATACACATATCCTGTCAATATAATAGACTGTATATAAAAGACTGTTATAGCCACAGTGACGAAACCTTTGGTTTCTGTACTCTGAAGCCTCAACATGACTGTGTTGGCTGCCTCCATGAACCATGACCATATTTGGCTACGTTATTTGCTATTGTTAGCATGCTTGGTTAGCAAGACACATCCATAAACTGTACGGGTGCCATATATAGCACATAGCAATCAGCTACAGATTCCCATCAACAAGCCTGTTCATCAGTGCAGCCGCATCCTTAATTTTAAGCTTTAACAGTATCCAAATGCATGAGTTGAAAAAATAAATAAAAGTCACTCACATTATTTATCACTTTAAATAGAAGAAATGCCAGTCTTGCTCTTAACCAGTTCGAGAAAATATTTGAATTGCAGAAGGTTGCATCAAGGTCTGCCTCATTTTCCTGAAATAAATTGCATGAACCTGCCAGGTAGGAAGTGATATGGTGGCAGTGCAGCGACACCCTGCTGTTAGGTTGGATGTTCAGAAGAAGAACACTGATCTGAGCAAAGTCAGACAACAGGATATCAGCATTAAGGGTAAATAAGTCAACCCTTCTCGGCTTCCAACATTGCGAGGTGCAGTCTTAAGGCTTTACATTTCTATTCATTGAAAGATGCTTGGCCCCAAAGAAGGATGTACTGATATAAGCATATTAATACGATGTCCCGAATATATAGATATAATACACTAGAATAATGCCGTCCATTTTCAAACAAATTGCCTTACTGAGTTTACTACCTGAGAAATAATGTTTAACAAAGGGAAGTTTAACCAGAACAGCAGAAATCTTTTAATATTTCAGTTTTTCATGTATAGTTGCAACTGCAACTTCATCCTCTTCTCAAAAATGAATCAAGATGATAAAGTTTGATAAACGGGAGGAGATTCACTGCCCACTGCAGAGGCACAAGGGCATGGAAGCCTAACAAGTCCTTCATTGGTAGATCTAGAAAAGAGCAGCTATGTGAGAAGATGACCTTTAATGTGAGATCTGACCAATTTAAATTAAGTAAATATTTAGATTTTTATGGTTCTGTTCTCATACATGTAAATCACATACATATTACCTGTATTGCTATTTTGTATCTCTATTTTGGAGAGAGAATGCAGCTTCTGCCACATTAATAGCATGTGTCAGTGAGTTTTGCTTTGCTTTGGTGCTGCATGAAGTACTGTGCAGTAAATAAGGATGGTTTATATTGCGATGAATAGCTTTTATTATTATTATTATCCAATGAGTTTATACAATATGCATAAAAAAGAGAAAACAAAACCAATAATATTTAAATGCAGGTTCTCTGCACAGGGCACTATTGTGAACCCTGGAGTTTTGTGGCTGAGTTTGAGTTTTTTTATATTGGATTTTTGTGTTTGTAATATTTCAAGTTTTTGTATTCTTTTACTTTCAGCAGATATTTCCTGTTTGTTTTCTTTATGTTTATATTTTCAAGTCTTCTTAGTGTTAGTTCAGCTATCTGGGTTCTGTTCACTGTTGTGTTTTTTATATTTAATTCTAGTGATGATACATCTGATACTAAAGCCCCGAGGCCTGTGTGGCGAGTAATGGGGGGCATTTCCAATAGGAAGTAAATCCAATAGGACGCAAAATGTTTATGTGAAAACTGTTGGAGTGTTTTCAAGCCCGTAACACAGTCAGTGACTGTGTGGTGATGGTGATTTCATTCATTTTTATTAAGATAATATTTCTTCACTGTACTTGGACTCAGTCGGGTTCTCTTTTTTTGGAAATAATTGCTCTGGTGTTTGAGAAAACCCTTTCACATGGTGATTGTCTATGGGCATATTATGTGCAATACCTCACTGAGAGAGATCAGCTCAAAGTGGTGCCATACAGGGCAAATAATCACAATGTAGAAGATCGAGATGAGATTCTTCAACCAGCAGCACTCCCATATCTCCACAGTCTGGGATCGAACTCTATCCTCCAAGATCGCCCCCTACAGAGCGGGGTTTATTAGAGTCTACATCCAGAATTTGGGAGTGGAGAGGATGGAATTGCCTGCATCCAATCCTGATCACAACTCCACTAAACACTTGTGGGATCAGCTTTGACGTGCTGTTCATTCCAGTGACCAACACACCCACACTGGCTGACTTGCGACAAATGCTGGTTGAAGAACGGGATGCCGTCCCACACCAGTGTGCGACCAGCATGAGGAGGTGCCAGGCTGTTGTGGCTGCGTATGGTTCTTCCACATGCTACTGACGCCCCTGTTTGTTAGATAAATAAATTGTTAAATTGCCAATACAGGCATGTCACGTTTCTTCAGACTTCAATCATCAATAAATCTTCATAAAACACCCAACAAGCGTCAACAGCAGAATAAGCTGTTTGGTGTTGGCAGTGAAGATTTGGCAAGTTTTTCATGGGTGTAACCCACATACTCAACTCTGCTGCTCAACCCACAAATCCATTTTCCTTTCAAATGTGGCACCATTGAAGGGGAAATGCACAGGCTTTCCAGTGATATAAGATTCAATGCCAAGAAGCATTGTTACAACAAAAAAATAATAAAACACAAATTTCCTTACTTTTTTGTGCTAAGTTTATTTAATGAGGACATGGTGCTGCCTACAGACATTTTCCCACACTTCTACATAATCAGACCTCTGTTTGCAACCAGACGAGTCTGTTGGCCATTAGAAAAAATATATTTTCTGCGTTGGTTTCATTTTTCAAACCCAGAAGCTACTTCCATCTTTTATATACAGCCTATGAAATAAGTGCATGAACCCAATCTTGGAAAGCTTGAAATTAGTCCAACTGTGCAAGACGATCTTGTGCTAATGCCAGGGATTTTCATTGTACAACCAGTTCTTAAATATACTGAGTCAACATACTGAGGCATATGCATCCAAATGTTGTTGGCACAATGTTTCACTGAGGCTGACTGTGTGTGGTCATCCTCTTCTAAACATGTGGATAAATGCCTAATGATTTGTACAATTTATTCTAATCTAATTTGCTGGATTTAGAAATTAAATACCATCGGCATGATTAAAGGTGAATGATATTTCGATGTAGATGCAGAGAAGAATGCAGCTGTTATTTTAAAAAATGGATTTAGAAGATGCAGGCTTCACTTTCCCTTGCGGTTGTTTCTCTAGTTGCTGCTGTGATGCTGCAGTTTCTAAACCTGCAGGTGGGATGTGTGCACTTGTGTCAACAGCCACAAAACAATAAGCAGACTTGATATAAGCACATTTTAATGGGACACACACTTATAGCATGCTTGACGGTATCTGATTGAGACACCGTGTGGTTTTCTTCATGTTATAATGCACTCACTTCTTGTGTCTAGCTTGTGAGCGTGAACATGTGCACGTGTCCTCCTTGACGCAGTGGGAACACACACACTTGCTCACTGGTGGGCCCTGGGACAGGCAGACAATTAAACAGGTCAGCGTGGGGTAACCGTGGCCGGCCTACGGGGGGCAGCAGATGCACAGTTGGAGGTAGCAGGACAGGCGAGAACAGCAACACCTCGGACGGACATGCTCTCTGTTTCACAGGCAGGCACTGAGGGACACACACAAATGCACACACGCGCACACACACATCCAGCCAGTAGGAGAGAAAGATGATTAAGAAGTTAGAGTAGAGGAGATGGAACACTTCTGAACAGTGACCTCAGCTCTGAACCTCTGAAATTACACAAAGAGGCTACTTCACACTTTGGACCAAAAATGCAACAACACATTTATCACAAAAGAACTATAGGAAATTTAACGGACAATCATTTTTTTTTTTCTCTTTTAACCATTTCCCCCTGAGGTTCGACATTATTAATTCATAGTTGCGGAAACAAAAGAGCAGAAGATGAGAGAGCTGAAGTTTTCTTAACCTGTACATACAAATGCAGTTAAAAAATAAATGTTATTGTTCTTGTCCTTCTGCTCTTTACTGTGTTATTCTCTAACTCCTGGATGCTATTTTACATCTTTTCCTTTAACCTTTGCTCCACTGCGAGTGTCTTTTTTTTTCTGCTGCAGAGATGTTACAACAATTAAGAAAACAGGTTCCTCACAGTGTCTGAACAAACTTCAGCCGTGGCTCCTCTGTGATAAAAGCAGATTAAAGCTTTTCTCTATGTTTGCGTGGTAACTGATTGCCAAGGCAATGCTATTCTTGTTTGCTATTGCAGTCGAGGCGGAATTACCTCGATTTTGTACAAAATAGTCAATTAAATTAACTGTGAAAGGCTATTTATTTGACCTGGGGATACATTTTTTTTTCTCTCTTTTTCTTTCCTCTCATACGCGGTGTAAATGGGGCGGGTGGGGGGTGGGTGGTAGGTGGGGGGGGGACAACAGAAGATGAGAAATTGGCAGCAGAACAAAGACAGACGATTCAGGGGAAGTTTCAGAGTTGGAGTCATACTGCCATCAGGAGGACAAGAGCTAACACTGCACAGTCACATTGACAGCAAATGTTTAGCAGAGTACTTCTGTGGGGGAGAGCACAACCATAGATGTGCTGTTTTCATTCGTCTGTTGTCTCCAAATTCAACATTTTTGCTGTCATGATAACCTCTATAATCAGATATGTTGTGTGCTGTGCTTCGTCTTACATCACACTGCACCAGGCCACATAGACTTTCCTGGTTGTGTAGATGGCGTGCAAATGTTCTATGACAAAAGATGTCAAAGCTTCTGATATTTTCATACTTTAATTTTTCTAGTTTGAGCTCTGCTCCCACCAGTGTAACACACAGTTCCATGAGGTAATATGTGTTTCTATCATTCCAATCCGATAAGAACATATATTGCTTAATCTAGATCTGTAATATAGATTATAGTATTTGATTAAGGTTGAAATGAGACACACTTTTGTATCAGCACACACTGACTGAGTTGTAGCTTTTAATAGTGAGAGAGCTTAACATATTGACAGGAAAAAAGCAAATGTACAAATAGTCAAAACAGACGAGATGAACATTTATCATTGATTAGGGGTACAATGATTAGCAATAGCAGCTCAAGGCAAATGGGTTTTGGGTCAAATCTTCTGGTTAGTTGGAACTTTTCTGTGTGGAGCAGGTTCTCCCCATGCATTTCCTCTGAGTACTCTGGCTTACCCACACAGTCCAAAGATGCATACGGTAGGCTAACTGCATTTAAATTGGTCATGTATGTCGGTAAAAGTTAGATAAACAACTTATTACATCCAAAGTGCCACTCTGATACATTACAATAAATCAAAAGATATGTCTTTGTTACATACAGCAAATCAGAAAAAATGCTGCTGCTAATTGGACTCTCTTTAAGGATGCTGGTTAAGATGGGTTGGGTGATCTCTAAAATAGCCAAACTGTCATTTACACCTGGCTAAGATCTGGAGGTGCATTATGAAATAATTCATCAACAAGCAAAAATATAAAAAGCATTTTGACAGTAAGCAACACTGTTGGTTTTGTGTTTTTGTTTTTGTTTGTTTTTTTAACATGACAGCTTCACATTAGACATGTGAAGCTTTAAACTTGATCAATTTTAACATGATGATGACATGTGCCATAATAGAATCAAAGTGAATATCCAGTCATTTTACTGACTGGATATTCTATTATAAATATGAAATTACCAATAAATATTCTGGTCTGTGTTCTATTAACTGCAATACCAGCAGTGTAAAAACAGACTTGGCAGCAAATCAGGACCAAACATAAGAACATATTTATATATTTTCTGCATCATCAAGTGATTGCATGCAAATTGCTTCTGGCAATACGATTCTGACAGTTTGGGCTATGGCAAGGCTTTGTTGGGCGGTATTATTAACATAACTGGTTTGCATATGTGAAACATATTCCGTCACATGAGAATCTGTAGTGCTCTTTGGCAGAAAAGGAATTTGAGAAAATGTGACGTTTAGGGCTGAATTTATTCTGAAACTCTGACCATAACCTCCACTGGAGAATATTAGATGTGGAATTAAAGTCAGCATGAAAAACGTGGCTTGAAGTTAAACATGAACTGTTCTTGCTTTCTAGTTTCACACCACGGCAAAGTACGATACTGAGTGATCAAGCCTGTTGATATTTATTCATCTATTATACATGGTTTGGTTTTATTTGTTAAGAGTTAAAAAATCTCATAGTTTTCATCACCATGTTTTTATGAGGTTTTACTGGTAGTGTTGAAACATAAGCCAACAATTCTACAAAAAATGAAATTGTAAATTAAAATATTATTAAATTCTGATTTTTTTGGGCATATATGTCAGCACTGCATAGATTTAATTAATTAAAGCCTCAATCTGTTAAAACTTTGGCAAAAATGAAATGTTTGACTTTATCAAATTTAGTAAGAATGTGAATTAAGAAATAGGTTTTCAGGGTCTTCATGTTTTCCTTGCTGCACTCAGCCATACTGTACATATAGGTAAGATGAACAGATGATGTATAGATGCATTTCACAAAACAGAAATTATGTGGTCACAGCATCCACACATGTTACACAAGTCAGCTCATTGATGATTATTTCATTAAAGGACACAACACTGTATTTACAGTAAACTGCATTTGTGTGCTGCATGATTTCATTGCATACAGTTCTTTATCCAAATAAGATGTCCACACACACATATCAAATGTTCATCCCAGGTTTAAATGGGATTTAAAAGACTATACAGCACAATGATGTTTGTTAGCACAGCTCAGCAAGGGGAGATTTATCTTCTAACAGATGCATTCCCAACACCAAGTGACATCCAAATGAAAACAAATAGACAAAAAACACAATGCAGCAGCAGAAACATAAGGGTTTGTACACATGCATGCGCACATGGTGTCTAGTTAAATGAGGCATGTGATACACTGTAGTGGAATGTGTATGACAGTAAGACAGAGAGAATAATTGTGACTGCGAGATAGAGCAAATGATGAGCTGGAGGGGAAGTAAACAATGCCAGTTCCTGTGATAGACTGCAGAACACTTTCCATCTCATTGACTTTGAATAATTTTTCACATCAAATGAAAAGTAATTACATCACAACAACTCATGCTGAGTGGTTTCCTCTCACTCTATCTTTGTGTATCTGTGTGTGTAAACAAAGATGAGCATTTATGTTGGTCAGTGATTCAATTGAGTCATTCATTATGTCAAATAAAAGGTGATGGTAGACTTCACTGTCTCTAGTGTACCTCATGTTTTAAGAACTAAACCCTTTTGAGATGTTGCAGTGTGTGGAGGGCATGGTTCTGCCTGTCATCACATACTGTAGGCATGCAGAATAAGCAACATGTACTAATTTTTTGTTTTTTTGCATTTATGTATATTTTTTTACCCTAAAATCTGCTCAGCTCCTCATCTAGTTTACAATTACAAATAAACTCTATTCTAGCTAATGACAGCCATACTGGATACATCATTCACACATTTAATGTTGATGCCCCATTTGTGAAATGAATATACAAATAACTCTAAAATATAAATATTTCTTTAGCAGAAAACCATATTAAAGGTTCATAAAACTCTGTATTGACATGGAAATAATCTATTCCCTTGCAATTTAAGATAAGACCTTTCTTTTTGATATCAGCCAGTTCTGTCTTTTGGTTTCTCTGAAACAACCTTGGTTTGGTTTCTCTGAAATCTTAGTTAGTTCTGACTACGCCTTCATTAGTCTTGGATAAAAGAAGATTTTTCCAGATATGGGAAGTTCTAAAAGTTAAAAAAATAAATATGGGCAAAAGTCTTGAGCTACCCCTCATTTCTATATATTTTGCTAGGAAATTCAGAAAGGTCCAGTGATTTCTTTATACTTGTGCAAACATAAATCGATCAATCATGACATTATAACCACTGACTGGTGAAGTGTATAACACTGATTATCTCGTCATCATGCTACCTGTTGGTGGGATATATTAGAGAGTAAGTGAACATTTTGTCCTCAAGGTTGACGTGTTAGAAGCAGGAAAAATGGGCAAGCATAAGGATTTGTTTGACAAAGGCAAAATGTGATGGCTAGAAGACTGGGTCAGAGCATCTTCAGAACAACACCTCTTGTGTGGTGTTCCTGGTCTGAAATAGTCAGCATCTATCAAAAGTGGTCCAAGGAAGGAACAGTGGTGAACCAGCAACAGGGTCATGAGCAGCCAAGATTCATTGATGCACGTGGGAAGCGACAGCTAGCCCGTGTGATCCGATCTATAGACCAGTCAAGGTGCCCATACTGACCTCTGTTCACCACCGAAAGTATAGGCATGTGAGCCTCAGAAGTGGACCATGGAGCAATGGAAGAATGTGGCCTAGTTTGATGAGTCATATTTTCTTAACATCACATGGATGGAGCAGGTATTGTATTGTTGCTATATTGAAATAGTAAGAATAACCGACATCACATGTGGATCAGCTTCAAATCCTAATTTTACTTTCTTTTCGTTCTTCTCTTCTTCGTTCCCCAACATGCAGCATCTTTTACCATACACAGTCACAGCTCCATCTTGTGTCCTTTAATGCAATAGCACAAACATAAACATTTCCCCTTTCTGAAGCAGTTACTTACATGTAACATTCTCACTGTATAACTCACTGCAGAAAGCTATGTATGTAAAATTAACATTTCAATGAACCAACAGTAATATGAAAAATTTACGAATTGTATTAGCTATAGCAGCAACAGTCCATTAAATGAATGAAAGCAGTACAATAAAATAACCACAGTTTTACTGTCGACCTTAATCATCATAGTATGAACCATTAAATTTGTAATTCCAATTTAAACCTGTTTGTTTTCTTGTATTGTACCTTAGTAGAATAGTAGTACATCTTTACTGGTCTTAAAGAATAGTCGTACCAGTTGAACAGCAGAAATTTACATTTAGTTTTCCACTTTATCTCACAAAACCTGTTAACCATCTTGGTGCATTTCTAGATCTCTGATTTCTTCTAAATGTAACAGCAGACTAGTGTTTACAGGAAGTGCAAAGATATCCAATACAGTGTCATTGTTTTGTTCTGAACCAGTTAAGGCTTGTTTTGGAAAGTGCGCAAGTTTTGAAGCATTCCACTTGCGTCCATCATTCAGTAAGTATGTGTTTTGTCCAACTTTCTTCATGACAGTCCGTGGTTCCGTAAATCTTGAAGATCC
This sequence comes from Archocentrus centrarchus, assembly GCF_007364275.1. NCBI lineage: Eukaryota > Metazoa > Chordata > Actinopteri > Cichliformes > Cichlidae > Archocentrus > Archocentrus centrarchus. The sequence continues at coordinate 2,991,683 of NC_044358.1, forward strand.
TTTGGGAACGTTGTAACGTGAGGCGAGGTGAAGCCAGCCGGAGGTGTGCAGGTGGATAGCTAAACGAGCAACGACTGGTAATTTCCTCAAAAAGGGTGGTTTATTTCGAACATCAAAAAATAAGGCACTGGCTTAAGCTACACGCTACTGAGAAGCACAAACATTCCCGCGTACACAACACAGAGGTGAAGTCTCTCTCGCTACAGAACAATGAAGAAGAACGGTAACTAACAGTCACAATAAACAAGGAGTGCCACCATGTGGCGGTACACAGCATACAATAACAGTGACCGTTACAACGTGCTCAAGTCTACGAACACGAACCGTGTAGTTCGGTAGTTGTGCAAGAACTTTGTTACATCTTCTTTCCATGAATTGTGACTTCTTTCACATGTCTGTATGCAGTCCTTAAGTACTCTGTTAATCTCTCCACAGCACCATTTGCTTTAGGGTAGTATACACTGGACCTTAGGTGTTGTATTTCTCTCTCTCTTAGAAAGTTTCTGAATGCATGACAAGTAAACTGACAACTGTTATCAGACACAAGGTACATCGGATTACCTTCCCTACTGCAACAATGGCTAAAAAGCGAATGATGACGTCTGTGGTGACAGTAAAGGCTAATGAAACCTCAGGTCATTTGCTGTAGTAATCTGTAAGTACATAGCATAACGGCAGTCCCATGTAGCATTGTCAAATGGACCTGTAATGTCTATTGCAACCTTTTCCCTAGTTTGCTGGGTAATGTGACTGTGTAAGTGGAGCAGGGGGGCAGTGCACAGCTACCTTATTCACTGAACTGGCAATTAACACAGGAAGTATGACAGAGTGTACAAGTTTGTCCAGATGTGGCCACCAGAACAGTTCACGCAGTCTCTGCTTGGTACGGACTATGCCTTGGTGTCCTTCATGTGCTAAATCAACAACTCTGGCCTGTAGTGAAACAGGAACAACAAGTCTATGTGTCCCTCTCATTATCAGTGAACCATGAACTAACAGCTCGTGTCGTACCTGAAAGTATGGTGTAAGGTTCTCGGGCAGAACTTGTTTGCACTTGGCCCAACCTTTCTGATCTGGTTGCGCAGCAGTGACAGTTCTGGGCAGATTTCACTGGCAGAAGTGAACTCTGAAAGAGAAATGGCACCACAATGACTCTTTAAAACAGTTGGAATCATGTCAGGTTCCTCCGTGACCTCATTTGCAGCAGTTAGTGGCAGCCCGGAAAGGCAGTCAGCAGTTAAGGTTTGGGGTACTGGGTGGTAAGTGGCGTCATACGTGAAGCAGAGCAGTCAAGCTGACCATTCTGGGAATTCTCAGTCCAGCACGGCCAGACCCTTTGGAGGTGAGTAAGGTCGTAAGCACTTGGTGATCTGTACAAAGGACCAAGCGACGACCCCAGAGGTAGGTTCTCCACCTTTCCACAGCCCACACACAGGCAAGAGCTTCACGTTCAACTGTGGACTACTTGCGCTCAGCAGGAGAAAGAGTTCTGGATGCAAAAGCAACAACTCTCTCACTTTGATCTGAATGAAGTTGTGTTAACACTGCACCCAGTCCATAATCGGAAGCATAAGTAGTAACATAGGTTGGCAACTCAGGGTCATACAGAGCTAAGGGCCAGAGCTATTGACTATCAGTTCTTTAAGTGCAGGCAAAACTCGATTCTGCTTCCACTGTCCACTTGAAGTGTAAATCCATGGAGTCTCTGAGGACTGCATGTAGTGGTTCACTAACAGTTGCAAGGTCTGGAATGAACTTACACTGCATGAAAAGTGGGTTTTTCGACAGTTTCTTGTATGTAATATTGCCGCGCTCCTTGAGCTTTAGGGCTCTCAGCAGGAGGCTTGGCCACAGAACAATAAACTGTAGGGAAACTGCCGTGGACTGTCTGTGTCAGTGCTCCCTGAGCTCTACCCCCTCTCCTCAGGTCTAGGGCAGGCTCTCATATGTAAAGGAGGTTTCTGTGAGTCATACAATGCAAATCAAGTACTCACCAGTGGTCACCAGTACTTACAGAGGTCTACCCCTTCCCAACAGTTGTAACATATTTTATTTTGAGATATATTATAATCAAATTTACATTATCATCTTTTAAGCCTTTTTCCATACAATGGACTACTGACTACACATAAATTATACAGCGAAACATTCAAACAAGACTAAACTCAGAAGAAGTCATTCTATTTTATAAATTAGTATTATCTAGTTAGAATATACTTTTTGGACGTTTTCAGCTTTTGTCCCTTTTTCCAATAAGGCTGTGAGCTTCTGTCTGTGAGCCTTTGTCATGGAGTTTTTGTGAACCCTGAACTTTAGTGGACTTGAGGGAGATAAACAAGGCTATAACTTGATTTGGTGACACCACAAGCATTATTTTCATTGAAAAGCATACCTCAGTTTTCAGTCTAATTGACTGTAACAAAAGTCTGTCACACCATCATCCTCTCCTGTGCAGTGGCTTCCCAGCTAGCATTGAACATTCAGACAACATCCCATGAACGCTGCTATAAACGTTCAGTGAATGTTCACATGCATTAATGACATTAAGACTACCAAGGCAGATGTAATAAGAAAACATATAAACCTATAAAAACATATAAACTTTCATTTTGGCTATACATGGATGTACATAAGAGATATCAGCAAAACCTTCATGAGACAAATGAAAAAAAAAAAAAAAAAAAAAGTAAAAGTAAAATGTAAAAAAAAAAAAAAAAAAGTAAAAGTAAAATGTAAAAAAAAAAAAAAAAAAAAAACGGACAGTGGATGGTGTCTTCCAGTCATAGGGGGTCATTTTGACTGTTGGGTTTTATCTGTATTATTGTAGGGTCTTTACCCACAATAAAAGAGCCTTGAGGCGACTGTTTGTTGTGATTTGGTGCTATAAATAAATTTAATTGAGTTGAAATGAAATGAATTCAATTCCGTGTGGAACTTCCTCGCTTGTGATTGGACAATACAGATCACGTGCAGGATCGCGCTGAAGGTCTCGCAAGACCAAAGGAAATCAGCGCGGTCGTTCTCTTCCTTTCAAACTGAATGGCGTTCTTTGTCTACGCTGCTTTCCTGGTACAATGGAGGACATCGTCTATATTTTCAACACCCCAGAAGCTCCTCGTGAAAGCGGGCCTCTCTACCGGCCAGCTTCAACCAGCCCCGCTGCAGACGAGAAGACACTGCTGGCTGCAATGAGTGGGTTATCTCCTCAGTTAACTCAAGTTTCTACTAGGGCAGCTGAAAGATAAGATGGCGTCTATTGTGTAGAGACTAGATTCTCTGGACTCGTAACAAAGACTCACCTACTAAAGAGGAAAAGACGGCAGCACATCCGAAAACTGCAGTAAGACTTGGTCGTTTCTAAAACATAAATACTAAGTGTGGAGGAATGGTCACAGTAAGCTGACAGACGTATTGTGATTTGGTTTCTTATTTTTATTTGGTTTCATCTTATAGGAAGCAGTTCGCGTCCTGCACAACTCTGAATCCAATAAAAGCCGGTATGATCCTCTGCAGAGGTAAAAATCAGAAACAAAGCAGCAGTATTCAATGTGTGGAGGAGAGAAGAACTTCAAATGTTTTTACTCTTATTTATTTTCACCTTATTTTCCACAGACTGTGTTCGCCTACAACGCGAGTGTGAGTGTTCCTAATGTGTGGACCGTGATATAATTGTGTAAGTATCTATTGGTGTTGTTGTTTGTGTGTTTTTTGCCTGGATATGTTTATGTATACACTGTGTTTATGCTCTTTATTTACAATGTAAAAAAATGTTTTCCAGCTTCTTGTTAAACCTACAGACGGTCCGCCAGCTTCCGCTACAGTCAGCCTCACGTTCCGGAAAAGGCGGCAGCCATAAAAAATCCTGCCCGGTGACGTGCAAGAAGGAAGCTGGTAAGACGTATTGGATTGTATTGTTGGTCTGCTGTATTTGTGTAGTTAGCTTGGAAATGCAGTTTTATTTTTGGGAAATATTACTTATTGTTTTTTTTAACTTTATATAAAATTGGCTTCTTTTGAACAACCCAAAATGTCTATAAAAAGATGATGCAGTGAAGGTGAAAATAATTAACACTGAATGTTTATAGTTTTAGCAGCTGTAACATTTTGGGACCTAAAAGATAAAAATGTATAATCAGTTTAAAGGTCCTCAAGGGTTAATGACCAAAATCACTGAAGTACTTTTATCAATGTTAATTTTTTCAAAGTACTTGTTCATTTGTCTTTTATTCACAGGATGCAGGAGTTGGTACTTTGTCACATAACCATTGTTTCTGATGACAAAGATGGACTGATTAATTTTTTTTTTTTTGCATTCAGGGTCTTATCTGCTATGTGTACATTCAAAGTCAAGAGACTCAAACTTTCAGTGCAGTTTCCTGATTTTTCACAATATTTCATATAGTTTCATAATGACTTAATGTGTGCTCTGTGTCAACAGCTGCTGGAGGCGAGGGCGAGTGTCCTGGCAGTGAAGGAGGTTGCCTTCTGGGACGGTGTCACCACTGACCTCATGTTGGATGAGGAGGATGGCGTCTCAGAGGGCGTATCGGGCTGGATTAAGACCCCCAAGCTTCCCCAGCCAGGAGCTCAGTGACCTCTGAGCCAAACTGCAAGACAGACTAGAAGCTCACCCTAAATACAACACTGTGCACCATAAGTGTTTGTATGCTGGACCCTGCTCTGAGAGAAAGCCACCACCACATGGCCCAGAAGTAGCAAAGCATTATGTCATAATGTTTTTGTATTCTTATATATGATGTGTGTGTGTGTATGTGCATATTGCTTTGTAAATAAAAAAAAATAACTAAATTCAAACTTGTGCCTCACAATTTGTTTCTCTTAATTGAATTCCTTTTAGTTGAGGTTATTAGCATGGCATGAATACAACATAACATACAAGGTATATCACAGAAATAATAATTAAAAATAATTTTTATTACTGGGTTATTATTTATTAGGGAGGGGCTTACCCAGGCCTGTCTTTATAAAGGCCAATGGGGGACAGATCTACCAGCCAATCACATGTGAGTACTGAATTGTGATGGCATTTTTTTCATCCAATGACAGAGAAGCCACGTGGGTCTGTTACCGCTGCTTCGGCTTGCAGCGCTGCTATTCATATGTAAAGTAGAGACGTTAACACCTCCCGTGGGCCGGCTCCCCCGTACCTTTACCCCCCGCTGATTCTGGTGGTACGTAAACGACCATATCCGTCTCAGGCGAACGAAAATGCCCTGCCCCGTATGCTGACGAAAGCTGCCGTTTACTAGCGGCGCCCGCGTCAGTATACCGGGACGAATATGCTTCTTTTCGTGCAGTGTTAGGAATATGTTTATAGGAAATTTTGACAATTTTTCTAGAAGCACATTTATGAGTTCAGGACTGTGTGCGAGCCAGTCAATTCACAGGAATTCACCAAGCTCCTGAGAGTGAGCCATTTTTTCCACAAATGTTTGTAGAAGCAGTCTGCATGCCTAGGTGCTTGATTTTATACAGTCAATGCAAAATTCTTGTAAAACCCCTTGAATTAAAGCTCAGAGTCCGCACTTTAATTGGATTTTGATTGTTTGATTTTAAAATCCACTGTGGCGCTGTACAGAGGTCAAACTACAATAACTACAATAACTGTGTCACCATCCAACAAATGGTGTACGAAAGCTTTCCTTTTTCTGTCGTTGTGGAGCTGAGTCAATGTGCCACAGGAAGTGCTTCCTGTGTGGCACGTAATGCAGAGGGAAATAAAGGGAAATTACAGGGCAGGGGCCGTCAAATTAAGTTTGTTTGAAATGTATAGCTCACAGATGTGTAAAGTTATAAAAGGGATTCTCAGAACTTGCTTAAGAACATACTCAACATCTTGTACGTGTACAACGTAAGCACACCTTCAGGAATGGACTTACTAGACCCCTAGAATATTACGAATCTATTATTACTGTTATTACTATTATTAATACTAGTTTATTACTTTAAGTGCTGCAACAAAAGAATTTCCAAAAATATGGAATAAATAAAGTATGTCTTATTCTTATTTTTGGAGGATAATGGTGTCTAAACATTGAAAAAGTTAATAATTTAGCAGCCAACTGTGGCTACATCTCTTTTTGTCATCTGCAAATGCATGGTACTACTGTACTTAAGTAAGACTTTAAGGTATCTGTGCTATGCTTGAGTCTTTATTGACAGCTTTTTACTTTAACTCCCTACATTTTAGCACTAATATCTCTACTTTCTACTATTTTAAAAACAGGCTCATTACTTTAGGGGAGTAATGGGGAGCTATTGAGAATTTCACATCACTGTATACTTTCCAGATATCAAACCAAACTGAACCTAGATGGTGGGAACAATAATAATAAGACAATCCTATTGGTGTACCCACCACTAGCGCTTATCGCACACAGTGACAAGTCTATTGGAGCCCTAGGAAAAAATTCACAGGGGTCCCCTCCAACCAAAGTTCATCTCCATTAAAATAACAATAATATCAATTTAAGTTATTTTTGTTGACTGAACTAAAATGACAAAAGAAAAAAAAGGGGGGGGGGGCATGGCATATCATATAACAAGGAATCTTTAGAGTGCTGTTCACATACAATATAATCAATTAAAAACTGAATTCTGAACTCACAGTATTATCAGCATTTGGAGGGGGCACCTGTCATGGTCCTGGGGTTAGGACCCAGTGTTTCTGTTTCTGTTTTTGGTTTTGAGGTTTGACTTCAGGCTTTCTTAGTTTAGTTACCCGAGTCTTGTGCATGTTTTAGTTATGTTTTGATTCCCTTGTCTCATTAACACTATTCCATGCACCTGCCATTCCCAGCTGTTCCCATTTGTCTTGTCACCCTGATGTGTTTATATTGTCTGCATTTTTCCCTTGTCCCTTGTCGCATTCCCTGCTGTGCGCCCTTATGTTTTTGAGTTTCAAGTTTCTAGGGAGTTTCATGTTTTGTGTGGCTGGCTCATGACAAGCCTTGTTAAGTCACCAGCTTCAGGGCTGAAGTTTGCATTGGTCCTGCATTGGGGTCCTCTGCCTCGCCTGCCACAGCAGTACATAACCACCTTATCCTTCTCTCGCTTTCTCTTTTTTCCTCTTAAGTAATGATTCTGAGAAAAGATAATAAAGTGATATAGTATAAGATATTTAGAACAGTGACATGTTAATAACATTAACTTAAAAGATTTTGCATTATAAGAACTGGAATTCCTCAAATTAAATTTCTGAATCAACTCCTGAATCCTTGGCTATAGCATTCACTATACAGTGTTAACTATTTCCTTTTCATTTGATGGAAACAGTATAATAATTCCAGTACGGAGAATTAAACTTGCTTACTGGAGTCTGAACTGGAAGATGTGGAAAATGCAGATTTCATCCTCCAAATAACTCTATTACTGGAACCCTGCAAAAGGCAAAACATTATTAAATTTAATTTAAGTTGATGATGGTAATTAGATTCACAGATTAAATTCCACCTTTATAATTGCTTTATAATGTCTAAGAGTGGGAAATCAGCCATGATAGCCCATGTAACATCTTTCTGAATACTGTTAAATTCACAAAGAGCAGTTGCACAGCTCAGCTGTTCACAGCCTCTAAGAAAACTCTTCACAGTAGAAATTATTGTGACTTATTTCTAAGTGATTATTTTTCCCAAGCTGCACCACTAAAAGTGCAGTTGGGTTCCTCCACTTGCCAAATCCCACTTAAGCCCCTGAATATACTTCATATACAATATACTGTTTAGGTGTAGAGACCAAGTCACCCATTATCAATGTATGCAGCAAATAGAGCTAATTTTTATTTTGCTTTGTTTTCTCTGCTTGTGTTCTACATAACAGATGTTAAAGCTGAGTGCATTCATTAGAATTAGAATTTAAGTTTAAATAAAAATTTTATTCCCTTGTTTTACTATTTTATTAATATGACAGGTGAAGGTTCAATTAGGTTTGCACAGTTGTTAACAATTTTATTAGACCACAGCAAAATTTAATGTTTGTTACAACTGCCCAAAGTAACACTATTGGTAATTCACCAAAATAATTTATCTTTTCACAATACTTAGTCCAGTCTTAAATTTAAATGATATTTTTAATGCTAAAATATAATTATTGTTGTTATCCATGATTTTCATATTTACTGTTTTATAAAAAAATAATAAAATATAAAAAATAGTAAAGCACTTCATTATTTTTTGATTAAGATGCCAAATTACAGTTATTTACTTGCATTCCTGAACAGCAAAATTGGTTTTAGTGCTTGAATGCTTGTTTAATTTTTGTTTTCTAAGTGAAGTCCAGTGTGCCTTATCAAATTTGGGAATATGAATGTGAATTTAGTTCAGTGAATTACATAAATATTAGATTTAAACAAAATTTTAACAGATTTCTAAAATTCTAAGATAGTTGTGTTTTCTTGTTTTTATGTCGGGTGGATGTGTCTAATAAATTTCTTAAGCACGTTAGCTGTAGAAATGTCATCCAAAGAGATACTTTTACTATTATACTTCTAGTACATTTCAGATCCTGTACTTTTTTTACTTTTACCTGAGTAAAGAACTTGAATAAGAGCTTTAACTTTTATCAAAATATTTTTCAAATCAAGTATATCTGTACTTCTACTTAAATGAAGAATGCCTGTACTGCTGCCAGCTGAGGCTAGCACAATCCAAGGTGGGACACCACAGATGAGAAAAAAAAACCAACAAGACACTCCACTACATAAATAGTCAAATGTTATGTGAACTGTTGTAACTACAGTGTAACTGTTTGTGAAGAACATGCAGATTTAAGTTAAAAAAGCATGCAAACATCATCCGAAAAGTATTATCATGGTGGAGGCTGCTGCGTCTACCATGATAATTGCTAATTACAGGTACACACAGCTTTTCTTGCCACAACTTTCACTGCCTCAGTTGTCAAAAATTCACACAAAACTGTTTAATAACCGATTGTAAACATTTTTAGACAAATATAAACTGGTCACTGAGAGTCAGCAAGGGTTCAGATCAAGCAGATCAACATCACTGGCATTATTAGAATACATCACAAATTCCATAAACATATGTGGCTGGGTTATTCATAGAATTAAGAAAGGCATGTGATACAATATGATATATTAATAAAAATAAAAATGAAACACTATGGCATGAGTGTGTGTGTGTGTGTGTGTGTGTGTGGGGGGGGGGGGGGGGGGGGGGGGGGTTTTAAATTGAGATGGGAGTTTTTTAAAACAAGCAATAACTTGTGAAGTTAAACTGCTCCTTATGTATGGACATTGCTTATGGTGTACCCCGGAGTCAGTATTGGGCCCTAAAATGTTTAATCTATACAGTAATGACATATGTAATGTGTTCAAAGTATTAAAAATGGTACTGTTTGCTGATGATACAAATATTTTCCACTCTGCTGATGATTTACAACATTTACTGGCTGAGATGACTACCAAAATAATTAAATTGAAGACTTGACTTAATAAAAATGATCACTAAATCTGAATAAAATCAAATAATATTTGGAAATAGCTGATTAAATTGGGGGTGGCTGTGGCTCAGGAGGCAGCGCAGGTCATCTACTAATCAGAAGGTTGGTGGTTCGATCCATGGCTGTTCCAGTCTGCATGCCAAATTATCTTTGGGCAAGATACTGAACCCCAAGTTGCCCTGGATACAACAGTCAGAGTATGAATGTGCGTGAATGTTAGACAGAAAGCACTTTGAAGTAGAAAACAGTGCTTTTATGAATGGCTAAAAGCAAACGTGTTGTATAAATCACTTGAGTGCTCAGCTAGAGTAGAAAAGCACTATATAAGAAGTAGTCCACTTACCATTCAACATGTAAAGATTCAAATAAATGGGGTCAATACTGAAATCAATGAAAACAGATTTCTTAGGTAATGACAGATGAAAGACATAGCTGGAACTCACATGTTAAATATATTATTTCTAAAGTATCAAGGAGCATTACAGTACTATACAGGGCAAAGCAGGCATTAGATCATAATTTCTACTGTGCCCTGGAGTCACCTTATTTAAGCTATTGTTCAGTGGTCTGGGGCAATAAGTATCAAAGTACAAATTAAATTAACTTTTTATACTTTATCATACTAATTCAATGAATTTCTGAAATTTGCAGATCTAGTAAAATTCCAAACAGCACAAATTAAATAACTACAAAAAATAATCAACTACCAGGAAATATTCAAAGCATGTTTTTTGAGAGAAGGAAGTTATAATCCAAAGGGTTTTTACAACTTCAAAACTGTGAATGTTCATAGTACTAGAAAAAGTTTTTGTGTTTCTGTGTGTGGAGTGATTCTATGGAAAAGTGTCAGTGTGGAGGAGGAGTAGCAGCAATCTTCCATTCCAGCTTAGTAATTAATCAAAGACCCAGACAAAGAAACTCTGACTCTTAAGGGCCTTTCACACCGGACGCGTAAATTCTGTGCGAATGTTTCGTGCGTTAAAAATATTTTTCGGAATCGCCTGTTCTTAATGCAGCTTTCTTATGAGTTGGATGAACCCAGAATCTCTCTTTCTTCCTTCTCTTGTTTAGAAACATCAGGGCCTCATTACATCATCGCTTGATGTTGACTGGATTTTTTTTTTCACCGTGCGTTATATGAGGAGGATTTTGTCGCAAAAACGCAACACGTCCAGTGTGTATGTAGGTTACACGACAGGTTCGCATCCGAAAGATTTGGAATTTCGTGTCATTTTTACGCAACGCTCCGGTGTGAAAGGGCCTTTAGTCTTGTCCATCCTAATTGGGAAACTCAAAAACCTGTTTTATTTGTTATTATCTATCGTCCACCTGGTCCTTACTCAGAGTTTCTGTCTGATTTCTCAGACTTTTTATCGGATTTAGTGCTCAGTTCAGATAAAATAATTATAGTGGGTGATTTTAACATCCATGTAGATGCTGAGAATGACAGCCTCAACACTGCATTTAATCTGTTGTTAGATTCAATTGGCTTCTCTCAAAATGTAAAGGAGCCCACCCACCACTTTAATCATACTCTGGATCTTGTCCTGACATATGGCATAGAAACTGAAGACTTAACAGTATTCCCTGAAAGCCCCCTCCTGTCTGATCATTTCTTAGTAACATTTACATTTACTTTAATGGATTACACAGCAGTGGGGAATAAGTTTTATTACAGCAGAAGTCTTTCTGAAAGTGCTGTAACTAAGTTTAAGGATCTAATTCCTTCATTGTTATGCTCTTCAGTGCCAACACAGTGCAGAGCAGCTACCTAAACTCTGCTCCCAGTGAGGTCGATTATCTCGTCAATAGTTTTACATCCTCACTGCGTATAACTTTGGATACTGTGGCTCCTCTGAAAAGGAAAGCTTCAAATCAGAAGTGCCTGACTCTGTGGTATAATTCATAAACGCACAGCTTAAAACAGATAACCTGTAAGCTGGAGAGGGAATGGCGTCTCACTAAATTAGAAGATGCTCATTTAGCCTTGAAAAAGAGTTTGTTGCTCTATAAAAAAGCCCTCCATAAAGCTAGGACATCTTACTACTCATCATTAATTGAAGAAAATCAGAACAACCCCAGGTTTGTTTTCAGCACTGTAGCCAGGCTGACAAAGAGTCTGAGCTCTGTAGAGCCGAGTATTCCTTTCACTTTAACTAGTAGTGACTTCATGGATTTCCTTACAAATAAAATTTTAGACATTAGAGAAAAATTATTCAAAACCATCTCAAAGATTTATCTTCATGTTAATTCAGCACTGCTGGTATTTGTTTAGACTCTCTCACTCCAGTTGATCTTTCAGAGTTAACTTCAATAGTTACTTCCTCCAAACCAGCAACATGTTTGTTAGATCCCATTCCTACTAGACTGCTCAAAGAAGTCTTTCCAATTATTGATGCTTCAATCTTAAAAATGATCAATCAGTCTTTATTAGTTGGCAATGTACCACAGACCTTCAAGGTGGCAGTAATTAAACTTACTTACTTAAAAAGCCATCACTGACCAAGCTGTCTTAGCTAATTATAGGCCAATCTCCAACCTTCCTTTTCTCTCAAAGATTCTTGAAAGAGTAGTTGTAAAACAGCTAACTGATCATCTGCAGAGGAACGGTTTGTTTGAAGAGTTTCAGTCAGGTTTCAGAATTCATCACAGTACAGAAACAGCATTAGCGAAGGTTACCAATGATCTTCTTACAGCCTCTGACAGTGGACTCATCTCTGTGGTTGTCCTGTTGGACCTCAGTGCAGCTTTGATACTGTTGACCATAACATTTTATTACAGAGATTAGAGCAGGGCTCTTCAACTCCAGGCCTCGAGAGCCCCTGTCCTGCAGGTTTTAGATGTGTCCCTGCTCCAACACACCTGAGTCAAATATAGAAGTCATTAGCAGGACTCTGGAGAACTTGACTGCATACTGAGGAGGTAATTCAGCCATTTGATTCAGGTGTGTTGGATCAGGGACACATCTAAAACCTGCAGGACAGGGGCTCTCGAGGCCTGGAGTTGAAGAGCACTGGATTAGAGCATGCCATAGGTATTAAAGGTACTGCACTGCAGTGGTTTGAATCATATTTATCTTTTAGACTCCAATTTGTTCATGTAAATGGGGAGTCTTCTTCACACACTAAGGTTAATTACGGAGTTCCACAGGGTTCTGTGCTAGGATCAGTTTTATTTACACTATACATGCTTCCCTTAGGCCAGGGGTCGGCAACCCGAGGCTCCAGAGCCGCATGCGGCTCATCCAAGCTTAATCTGCGGCTCTGTGCGGCTCGCGGAAGTAAATTATAAGTATCCAATTGAAGTGCATTTTATTTTTGTCAGTTCGGTTTTTGTTGTAGTTTTAAATTGGAACATTATTGTGATCTTGAAATATTAAAATAAAATCATTTTATTTATCTATTTATTTATTTTCGTTTCTCAATATATGCGTCACTCGCGTTACTACCGGCTTCCGCTAGTATTTGCGGCTCTCACTGTTTTGTTTTCCATGGAAACCGGGTTCAAATGGCTCTTTCCGGATTACAGGTTGCCTACCCATGCCTTAGGCAGTATTATTAGAAAGCATTGCATAATTTTCATTGTTATGCAGATGATACCTAGCTTTATCTATCCATGAAGCCAGATGATGCACATCAATTAGTAAAACTGCAGGAATGTCTTGAAGACATAAAGGTCTGGATAAATTTGGATAAAACTGGTTATTGTACTAGGCCCCACAAATCTTAAAAACATGATGTCTAACCAGCTACTTACTCTGGATGGCATTACTTTGGCCTCCAGTAACACTGTGAGAAATCTTGGGAGTTATTTTTGACTAGGATATGTCCTTCAATGCACATATTAAACAAATATGTAGGACTACTTTCTTGCAGTATTTCCAAAATTAGAAACATCCTGTCTCAAACTGATGCTGAAAAGCTAATTCATGTGTTTATTACTTCTAGGCTGGATTATTGTAATTCATTATTATCAGTTTGTCCTAAAAGCTCCCTGAAAAGCCTTCAGCTTATACAAAATGCTGCAGCTAGAGTACTGACAGGAATTAGAGAGAGAGCAGATTTCTCCCATATTCACTTCTCTTCATTGGCTTCCTGCACTGTAAAACCCGATGCGTTAGAACAACTCAAATTATTTGAGGGAAACCGATTGCCTTGAATCATTTAAGTTCATTAACTCAAACATTTAAAGCATGAAAAAATTACTCATTATCAGTCAAAGTAACTCAGATATTTTGGGGGCTGAGTTACAGGTTTGCATCCCGACGCCGGTGGGTATGCAAACCTGTGCTGTCAGCATCACCATGTGGCATGCGTGGTCGCCTGCTCTTCCATTGAGCCACCCAGGCACTCACGAGTGCCTCTTTTTTAAATCTACAAATGTACTTATACAAACATTATTTGTCAAAATAGTGAATTTTCTGTGAATCAATGTATTTAACAGTTACTGATTTAATTAATTATTCTATCTTTTTGATATGACCAACATCAAATCTTTACACTTTGGGGGATTGTTAACATTATCTGCATACATATTTGCTATGTGATTATTGAAAAACTGAAATAGAAACAACAATTGAAAGACGAAAGATGAAGTGGTGTTTACATTTTTTGTAATGATATAAGGTAAACTCCAAGAAAATGAGTCAGCGGAGCTAACTGGAAATATATTACCACAACTTAAAATACTCAACAACTTTAAGTGTACTCAAGACAACTGAGTTAGAACTTCAACAATTCATTTTTAGTTACATTTAATTTATGGGAATGAGTGGCTCCACCTTTTTCAGGAGTTAAATGAACTTATTTCTTTTATTGAGACATGCTGTTAGGTTTACAGTGTGTTAAATCTAGAATAGACTTTAAAATTCTTCTCACATAGGAAGTCTTGAATAATCAGGCCCCATCTTATCTCAAAGACCTCATAGTCCATATCACCCCAATAGAGCACTTCGCTCTCAGACTGCTGGCTTACTTGTGGTTCCTAGGATGCTTCAGAGTAGAATGGGAGGCAGAGCCTTCAGCTTTGAGGCCCCTCTTCTGTGGAACCAGCTCCCAGCTTGGATTCAGGAGACAGACACCCTCTCTATTTTTAAGGTTAGGCTTAAAACTTTCCTTTTTGATAAAGCTTATAGTTAGGGCTGGATCAGGTGACCCTGAGCCATCCCTTAGTTATGCTGCAATAGGCCTAGTCTGCTGGGGGTTCCTATAATCCTATGATGAGTGTTTCTTTTCATTCACCTCTTTTTATTCTGTTTATACACCACTCTGCATTTAATCACGAATTATTAAAAATCTCTGGCTCTCTTCCACAGTGGGTCTTTTGTCATTCTTTTCTCTCCCCTCAGCCCCAACCAGTCACAGCAGATGACTGCCCCTCCCTGAGCCTGGTTCTGCTGGAGGTTTTTTCCTGTTAAAGGGAGTTTTTCCTTCCCACTGTCACCAAGTGCTGCTCATAGGGGGTCGTTTTGACTGTTGGGTTTTCTGTGTAAATACTGTAGGGTCTTTACCTCACAATATAAAGCGCCTTGAGGGGACTGTTGTAATTTGGTGCTATATAAATAAAATTGAATTGAATTGAATTGAAAAGCCATTTCAAAAGAAAATGCAACTGCAAGATAAAAATAAACAAATATGAAGAGAGGTACACTCAAAATGAACTAAACTGATAATTACTTGCAATGTTTTGGTATTGCTACATCGATCATTACGGGCTTCTTCGTCTGTATTTCCACCACTATGTCTGGAAGTCCCACAGGATCTTAGATCGGTCATTCTCATCAACCCTTGGTGGCGTATCCCATCTTGACCTCTGGACTTCCAGGCCATGCTCAGCACAGATGTTCCTGTATACTATGCCAGCCACTTGGTTATGGTGTTCTATGTATGCCCTGCCAGCTAGCATCTTGCACCCTACTGTTATGTGCTGGATTGTCTCAAGGGCAGCTCTGCACAGCCTGCACCTTGGGTCTTGTCTGTTGTGGTAGACCCCAGCCTCTATTGATGTTGTGCTTAGGGCTTGTTCTTGTGCTGTAATTTCATTATATGTGACATATAATGACAATAAAGCTATTCTGCCATTATTAGGGCAGAATAGCTTTCAGGCCAGCTTTGTCTGGCCATTGGTGGGATTTTTCAATATCAGCTCTTTCTTCTGTTTACCGGTTGTACATGCTGTGGAGGAACCTGTCCTTTCATGATTCACACAAGTGAAAAATACATGAATGGATGAGAAAAATAACTAAACAGCAGAAAAGATTCATATTTTTCTCATTTAAAGTAATTAAAAGCATTTTGGGACCTTTAAAATTACAATTTAATGTTCAATAAAGCAAAATATGCAAATTTAAAGTTTACCAGCTGTTTTGCCACCTTCATTTTCTATTAATATTTTTAATCATGCCACACATCACTCAGTCCTTTTAATTATGTGATTTAGTTAACTGTTATTTTCTTTATAATGTATTTAATTTACATTTTTGGAAATCAAAATGTAGACCCATATTTCTGAGCTCATTAACAACTTTTTTCAGTGATATGTGGTCCTCACAGGACATTTTATAGAATGTCTGCTGAACATTGAACAGACTATAAAGTATTTAAAATGAGCTCTGCCTTAAACATCTGTAATATTAATCCATATAACACTGATAGGGAACATTTCTGTGCAGAATAATTATTTTTACTTTTGATCATTTATGTACAATAATACAGTTTTATGTGTACTGGAGTGTTTTCATCATGTTTTATTACTATTATTATTAATATTATATTGTTTACTAGTTATTTATTTTATATATTTTGCTAAATGAAAAGTTTGAAATAAAAACTCCTTTTACCTCTTGTCACTGTCAGCTATCCATCTATTTTCTTCCACTCATCCAATTTAGGGTAGCAGTGGGGCCGGAGCCTATCCCAGCTGCCATAGGGCAAGAGGTGGGGTACACTGACAGATAATAATAAATAATTTTTGGCAATATAATAAATTTATTTAACTATACAAATAATAATATTTTACAATTTTTCAGTCAGGAAAGAGTGCAGGAAGGTGAAGACATCCATGTAGATTCTTTTATTTAAAAGAATAAAAGACAGGCAACATGGTATGTTTTGTTTTGCTTGTCCTGATGTAACATTAGGACATGCAAAACAAAACATACCATGCTCCAGCTTTCTGACCTGTCTACAGACTTGTATGTTAGGTTATTTGATGGTTCTATATTGGCCATAGATGTGAGGGTGAGTGTAAAGGGTTGTTTATTTCATTATATTGATGCCATGAGGTCAGAATAGATGTTGTGGGGTTACCATTCCCCACTATTCCTCGCAGCAGCTATTCAAAAAAGCAGCTCAGAAGATGGATGGATTTGACTGAGATTTGAAATTAAACACAACATAATTTATATACACTCACTGGTCACTTTGTTAGGTACACCATGCTAGTACCAGGTTATATCTGGTTTTGCCTTCAGAATTGTTTTAATTATTCATGGCATAGATTCAACAAGGTGCTGGAAACATTCCTCAGAAATTTTGGTCCATATTGAGACAATACCTACAAAGTAAGTGAAAATCCATCATCCTCTTATCCTGTTTGAGGTCACAGGGGGGCTGGAGCCTATCCCAGCTGACATAGGGCAAGAGGAAGGGTACACCCTGTACAGGTCACCAGCCTGTCACAGGGCCAACACAGAGAGACAGAAAACCATTCACACCCCAGTAAGTGTATGTCTTTGGACTGTGGGAGGAAACCCACACAGAGACAGGGAGAACATGCAAACGCCACATAGAGAGGCCCGGGCCAAGATGGAATCAAACCCACATCTTCTAGATGTCATTTTAGCTGTGAGGCAGTAGTGCTAACCACCACGCCACCCTGCTGCCCAAGTCAGAATCAAAGTCACAAAACCTATGTGATTATCATAATAAACAGAGTAGCCTTTTTTCAATATATTTCATTCTACAAATTGGTTTGCTGTTTCACTTACTACTGAATTAATAAGTAAGTGAAACAGCCTAATGAATGTTAACATAACGAAGTAAACAGCATTTGTCTTAACATAGGGTTCATTACAATCACAGCTTGCTGTCTTAACTATTTCAGTTTTTCTTTCTTTATTGTAAGGGGATTTCTCCAAATGTGTTGATTATAATTATTGATAGTCTGGTATAATTGATAGTCTCAAGTATCTTTAATTGCTGAAGCTGTTCAGTTAGAAACACATCAAAGTGAACATTGTTCATGGACTATTGTAAGTTGTAAAAGCTTTATTTCTAAGGTGACGCAGTCATTGTTCCCGCCTTTGCTGCTACATGATTGGTTTGACGACAACGTTTCCGTGATCTGATTGGCTTTCAATAGCACAGCACTGTTCCGCAAATCTGTTTGTGTTTTTACTGTTTCTTGCAGAGCTCTTCAGGGCACCACGAAGTGTATAGGTAAGGAGAGTGTCAGCGTTCAGCTCCTCGGTTTGTATCTGTAGTTACTAGGAAGTAATGTTTTATTGATACTTGACAAATGTATCTCCAGCTGTTGGGTTTTAGCTGGCTCGTTTTAACACTGTAAGGGACTTTTATCAGCTAATGCTAACTAGCTGTGTTAGTCGTTGGGTTATCTACTGCCATAACTTTACCGTTAGCCAGTATCTGTGTGTATCCTTGTCAGCTGTTACAATTGTTACTAGAATAGGTCCGCTAGCTGCTCGCGGTAAAGAATTTCGTATATGTAACTGTTGTTTACTGCAAATAGCTTTATTTCTACTGTTGTTGATACCGTCGCACAAGCTTTTGCCTGGTGGTGTGACAATAACGTCCGTAGAGTGGTCTTGTTAGCCCCGGTAGTTGTTTGGGAAACGCTTGTAGAGACAAAACAAAGACAGCTGAATGCTGGTTTACTAAATGGTTAAACGTATAAAGACCCTGTGTCATTAGTTAGTAGGGATGCTTCATTTCGCCAAGTCAGTTTTTGTTGGACTCGAGGCACTGCTGTTACCATGTGTGGCATAAATTGTTTAGGTTTTGGAATATATCGGACTGACTGGAGGCATAATAAACAGCTGTTGCAGTATTCTGATGGCTTATACAGTACCTTCCATGATATTTAGGACAAATACAGTTTTGGTAGTTTTGCCTCTGTACACGACCACAATGGATTGCAACTCAAACAATCAGTATGTGATTCAAGTGCAAATTTCAGGGTTAATTGAGGGGGTTTTACACAAATTTTGTATGAACTATTTAAGAATTACAGCCGTTTTTATACACAGTCCTCCATTTTAGAAGTTTAAAAATACTGGAACAAAGTAACATGAATGTAAATCTAAAGATTTTTTTTAATACTTTGAAGCTAGAAATCTAGAATCCCTGGACATCACCAAATGTTGTTTCCTCATCTGAGTTGTTCTGTTCGTTTCTTACTGCAGCAATCTTCAGTTGTTGCTTTTTTGTTGGGCTTTCTGCATTTAGTTGTGCATTTAATAATGGAAAAGCATGCTTTGTTGGGTTGAGCTCAGGTGAGCAACTTGGCCAATGAAGGAAATCTAATTTCTTTACCTTGAGAAACTCTTGGGTTGCTTTTCCAGTGTGCTTTGGGTCTTTATACATTTGCACTGTGAAGTGTTCTCTGATCAGTTTTGTAGGATTTGGCTGAATGTGAGCAGGGAGTGCAGACGTGTACACTTCACAATTCATCCTACGACTTTTATGAAATTATTTTTTATGATGTGGAATGCTTTGGATTATGAGCTGTTTATTTTCTCCTCCATACTTTTCTCTTCACGTCGTTCTGATACAAGTTCACTTTGGTTTCATTTGTCCAGAGATTGATTGATTTATTTATTGTTACAGAACTGTGCCACCTCTTAGATGTTTTTTGGCAGTCTAATCTGACCTTCCTGTTCTTGACTGCAATCAGTGGTTTGCGCCTTGCTGTAAATCCACTGTATTTCCATTCATGAAGTTGTCTCTTGATTGTAGACTTTGACAGTGATACATCTACCTCCTCAAGAGTGTTCTTGACTTGGTTAGATGTTTTAAAGTTGTTTTTCTTAACCAGGGTTCTAGCCAGTGGTTGATTGCCTGACACTGTGCCATGCTGAGGTCGTATTGCGCTGGGCTGAGAATTTCACCAGTCCGTTATCAGATGCACGGGTGCGCATCCTGTGCACTTTGTCCAGTCACCGATGCAAGACTGATATTTTTTTTCCCGCTGTGCCATAGTATTATTTCACTGCAATTTGCAATCTACTAGGCTAGTTTCATTCATAATGTGCTTGATTTCATGGGGCTACAGAAAGCAACGTGGTGACCAGCGTGAAACAGAGCCGGAACAAGAGGGAAAAGGGAGCTAAAAGGGGCTTCCTATTAAACATAAAATCCCAGGAGCTGTGAGAGACCTTGTAGAAAAAAAAAACTACAGTTCCGAGTAAAATGGGTGTAACTTCCTGTTGGCATAGTTAGTGACTTGTATTAAAAATGTGATAGTTCATGCTGACAAAGTGATGAAGGATATTCTAACGTAGGAAGTGCTGTTAGCAGCTGATCGGATCAATTGGTGTCTCTCTGATAGACTTATTGGTTTTTTAGTCTAATGATGGACTTCATGCTTGCACTAACATCTCTTTGGGCCTCATATTTAATATTACAGCGAAAAGCTATAAAATACAAATTCAACTCTTTGAATCCACTTCCGATATAGTGTATGATTTATTTGTCATGAAACAACAAGGGAGCAGGTCTCACCTGGCCATGAAACTAATCATTCAGTTGTCCCATTATTTTTCAACCTCTGAAAAGAGGAGACTGTAATTCTACTAGCCCCTACTAGCCGTGAACAGCGGGTTAACACCGAGCGTGTCACCACTGAGGCAGCTGATCAAAGGAATTCTGAATCACCGTAATTTCGAAGCCGTTTGTTCTTTTGGAAGAATTCAAACGGTTTCTGAAAGCTGAGAGATTGTGCTTCACACCAATATAGGGTAACTGTTGCCGGAAGTCCAAAAATGGCTGCCTGAACAGGGAGCCACAGAGTGGCTGCAGTGTATAGATTTAATTTTTAGCTTTGTTTTGAAGAAAGAGTTGAGCTGCTGTCCATAGCCTTGGCATTGACTTCTGTTCCACAAAACCTTTAACGTTGGTCATAACTCAAGAACAATGTGACCTAGAATGTTCAAATTTAAATCATTGATGCATCTACTAAAACTCTCAAGATGAGTTTGAATCTCGGCAACCTTGACCTCAAGCTAAGTGTCAGAGGTCACATTTTCTGAAAATCTAATGAATGTGATAACTCGGAACCATGTCACCAACGAACGATGTTCAAATACATACTATAGATGCATACTGTTCATTAAACTTCACACACTGTAACAGCACTTGACCCACCTCCACCTGTAATACCATTCTGAATTAAGGGGAAATGCAGCTCGTATGGGAGATTTCAAAAGAAGGATTCTAGCCAGCAGCTGGTCGCCAGCTGCTTGCCAGGTCAAGTTAGTCCTTTTTGCTAAATGTCCCTTTTTATCTTTTCAGGATATCAAACCAATAGGACAAAATGGCAACGGACTCTCCACGCAGACCGAGTCGCTGTGCTGGAGGGGTTTTGGTGAGAGCACAAGCTGCTACGTAAGGACAAAGCTTTATTATCTTAACAATATCCCTTGAAATCATGATACTGTATCTACTGTGAGTGGACATATGTCCTTTATTTCTGCCCCAAGTGTCAAGAATAAGAAACAGTATACTAGATGAACTTGGATAGTTCCAAGATAGATGTGATCTCCTCAATTGAACCTCCTTGAAATGTTTTACAGTAGTGTGCAAAAGTCTCGAGGCACCACTCATTACTTGATATTTTGCTAGGAAAATGGGAAATGTGGGCAGCAATTTATTGAAAGGTGTAAATATACATGAAAATAGTGAATATAAGGCAAAAACAGAATTTGTACAGCTCTCACATGCTTAATGTCAATATTTGGTATGAACACCTTTATTTTTCAACATAGCCTCAACTCTTAATCAAGCATATTTGTGATTTCTATAAGAAGGCTTCAGGTTGGTTCTTCAGGCTTCTTGAAGGACGTTCCAGAGCTCCTCTTTGGATTTGCAAGATCTGCAACACAACTGGCTGAAATGACACACTGTATTTTACAGATGGCTATAGATGCACTGTTATACCTTTTTCCAGACCTCCAACGTACCATAAATTTCAAATTTGGATTAGTCACTCCATAAGACTTGTTGCTACTGATTTTCAGTCCAGTTTTTGTGTAATTTGGCACGACTCAGCCTTTGCCCTCAGTTTCCCTTCCTTAAGATTGGCTTCTTGACAGACCATTTTCCATGGGGCTTTGCCCGGTCTTCGCTGGATCTTTTTTTCCTGCACACCATGCTGAGATATGTCAAGTTTTCAGCTAATAGCTCCTTAAGAATCACCTTGCAAATATACTATTTTATGCCTGTTAGTGTTAGCTTCAGCATTTTTGTAGATTCAACTAAAGAAATGGGAACAAATTGTGTTTTGTTTTGTGACAGGCTGCTAGTAACAAAGTGTCTAAAGATAAAATTTAAAATGCAGTGTTTGCTAAGTTGTCTTTTATGTATAGACACAACACTGGCTCATCCCTTGAGTTAGGTGCCTTTTTTATGCTTGAATGATTCATAGGCCTGTGTTAAGTGGCTTAATAACCAACAACAACAACAACAACAACAACAACAAAAAAACGTCCTCTGAAAATGGTCAGCTACAAGGACTGGACTGAAAATGAGTGAAAAAGCAGCAAATGTTCATAGAAAAACTTTGAAAGACCTCCAGAAAGCCTGGAGAGCTACTGCTCAAGACCACTTTAAAAATTTACAAAAAGGTTTGGCTCCTTTTGAAGTAAAATATGAATAATTTAGGGGTTGTTCTGGACTTTTGCGACGTACTGCGCATACAGTTGATATTTGCTTCTAATTTACTCATGTAACACCCCCACATATCGATGTTACAATGTAATTCTCGATACATTATTTCCATTTGTGATAACTTGAGCTTTTGTTTTCATAGGGAGCAGTCTTATATGGAAAGTGTTGTGACTTTTCTACAGGATGTAGTCCCTCAGGTAACTTTCCTCTAGCATGTGGCTTTACTAATTTTAATTTCTTTTTTTACATTTGCTTTTTTAATTCATTATTTAACTGAAAAGATGTTACCTTTCCTAGCAGCCCAAAAATGTTCATACAAAAAAAATATTTTGACACCAATTTTTCTGTCCTATTGTGAAATTTAAACACTTAAAAAAGTGACACTCTAAGTGGGGTGACTGTTTTACTGATATCTGATGTACTTTGATCAGAAACCAAAAATGGAACATGGATAACCTCCAGCTGTTTAAAATAAATGCAATGTTGAAGACAGATCTTGGCATTCTTTATTACCGTTATTGGTGTTTATGCTGAGTCTGTTTTGTCCTCCTTCTTTCTTGGTTTTACTACAGGCATATACTGGGGCTCCACCCACTGATGAGAAAGAGAAAATCATTTGGGTTCGATTTGAGAAAGCTGACATCAATGGTACGAAGTCATTGCTCAAATATTAAAAACGCTTAGTCATACTCTGTGTATACCTTCTACTATTTCAAACTTTTAAGAGCCACTATATAAGAGACCATAATGCATTATGGCTCTCTCACCATAATCCAAGTCAATAACAGGAATGTGGTGTAAATGTGTTTTGTGGTTCACTTGACAATGCTTTATGTAATTCATAGATGTTTTGTAATAGTGTTTAAACTTTTAACGTTGCTATTATCTACACATTTTCTCTTTGCATAGACACTACACGCAACCCAGAGTTTATGGAGATGCACAGTGGCACCACTGACCCTCCACTCTGCCTCATGATTGGCTATACTGACGGGATGCAGATCTGGAGCGTGTCTGTAAGTCACATCCAATTGGGCTGTAAAAATGCAACCCCATTTTTTTTTTTTATTTATTTTTTTATGCCTGATCCTTTTTTGCCATAAGCTTTCAGAACTCTGATCAATTCAGATGGTGTGTGATTAAACATTTTTTTTACTATAATAAATATCAACTGGTTCACTGAAGCGGGGTTATAAACGTTTTGGATTTCACGGTAAAGTTATTTTTTGTCGTTGTAACTTTTTTTTCTCTAATTGAGCGAGTTTTAATTAGTTTAGAGTGCTTTTGCTCATTTTTATTAGTTTTTATTTTATGTTTAATGCTTAATTTTAGTTAAGTTTTCATTAGTTCCTGTATTAGTTTTTGTTTTTCATAATTTGTCAGGTGAAAGAGTAACTATTGTGTAATAAAACCTCAACAAATTATACCATTTAAAAAAAAAAAAGATTGTCATGAGACCTCAATGGGGAGCAACATAAAGGAAAAATCCAAAAACTTAAACTCCCAGGAAACTCTTATCTCAAAAATAAATTGGGAATAAATTGGTCTACACAGCACTAGATACAGTTACAGCTTCAGTGCAGTAGATTAACATTACCTGGCATGTGGTGTAAAACATCAGAACACAGCGAAACATGAACAAACTGAACTCTGTGCATAGATACTGTGCTACTCAGAGACGCTAGCTTGGTTAGATACTCATTATTAGGCCTGATTTAGTCTTCTGCGCTGGGTCTTTGCGGGGGCTACGTATGCAAGTGGCCGACATCGTATTGTGTGTGTTAATTACCTTGTGGTTATGTCCAAGTGTTTTATCTGCGGTGCCGACTGACAGAAACAAAAAATGCTCCCAACTTTTGCTGTTGCTATTATTTTGCAGATTGGCGTGGTGAGCAGATGCGCGCGCACACACACAGTGAGCAGCCGTATGGACCCCCAGCTAAAACTCCTAGAGCGGAAAAAATGATTTTATATCAATCCTAAAGGCTTTTAAATAAACTGGCAAACACAAAAACAAAGCGCTTTTTATTTATAATTTCAGTATCTTTTAGTTAGTTTTGTAAACACAGAATACAGTTTCAGTTAGTAATTTCTGGAGCTTGAAAAAAAAGTCGCCCTTTTTTCAAGCTCCAGAGACATGACCTATGACCTGGATAACTGAGAACCTACACGGCTTTTTCCGTTTAATTACTGTTTTTATTTATTTCAGTTAACAAAAACGTTTTTTAAATTTCATTTTTTATTATTTCATTCGTTTTCATTAACGATAATAACTTTGCACTGAAGAGCAATTTTTTTCAAAGCTGTCTTTAACCCTCTGGAGTGGACGGATGCATCCAAATGACAGCGCCCATTTAAGATGACGTAGCAGCAGGGCGCTGCCTCACTGAGTCTCTGTTTCAACGTGAATCGAAAGTGTGGACTTCAAACTACGTACCGGTTTTTAAATTGCGCTGATAGGCCAAATTTCCTGTATAATGTCGTCATGTTCGATGCACGTTTCATACAGAAAGAAACGGCAAAAACTGGATTTTCGCTAACAGGAAGTGTTTGCAATGAAAAAAAAGAAACCAAAAAATAAAAAAGAATTTACAGCATCCCCTTTCCAATTGCAGGAATCAACCAATCAGAAAATTAAACAGCAACATGTGGCATTTGGTTGCCGAGGAACGGGCGAAAAAGTGGTGAAAGACAGACAGTATTGATGACAGGTTTTACCTGTGATGAGCCCCTCAGTCTGTGGTGGGCAGGAGCTGTTTTTTGGAGTGGCACAAATAATTTGTGTGGCATCTTATTATAGTTGTACAAAAAACGCCTGTGGCATCCCCTGCATTTTAATGGAAATAGTTGTATATAACTTTGTTGTTTGCTGTATTTGTACGTAAGTCTTTAAAATTTATAACTTGTATTAGTATTTTAAGTTGTAAAAATAGTTTGTTAAACATGTTTGTGGTTTTCACAGTAAAAAAAAACAAAAAACAAAAAACTTTTTTTTTTTTTAGGTCCAATGTGTTAATACAGTCTGTCAAAATAAAAAACTGTACAGTCACACATGTGAGGTTGTGCTGAAAGAAATGATACCAAACGAGGCAAGGTAAACAGTTTGTAAGGTGAATTATTAAGATAAAATCAAAAGTAGTCAAAAATAGCCAATTATACCCCAGACCCCAGAGGATTAAGGCACTTTGAAATAAGTGCAGCATTTAGCAAGTGTTTAGACTAATTGCATATTGTAGATAATGTTGCACTGATCAATAAATATGTCTGTGTGATTGTCTATAATCTATTAAGCAAGCTCTTTTTGGAGTGTGTCATCAATCTGTGTTGTCAATCTCAGAAGTTAATTTTGGTTGATGACCACATTTTTACAATGGTCAGCATTCATTATGTTTGTGGTTGGAGGATATAAACCGTGTGTCCTTACTGAGTTCAGAATAACTAAAACGACTAAAACAGAGTAACTAAAAAGATGCATATCATGAACTTGTAACTTGCTATAGCCAAAAGAGTTCCTGGCGATTCACTCAAATGAAATATGACATAGTTAAAATTTAAGAACCAGTGGTGTCAGTGTATTGTAATGTACTTTTATGATGTATGTCTGTTTTAGTTATTAGAGAGGGATCACCACCAATCTTTATGTAACCTAATCATCATGGTTTAAATTCAAGAATTTGTTGCAGTGTAGCTCAGTGGCCACTAGCTGGCGATGTTGACCATGTTATTGGTGTTTGATTCAACTAGTGGTACTTCTCAAAGCTGTATCATATCCCCGTGTTCTTTAAGGTACCTCTACCTTAACAGTGTAGAAACTCACACAGTAGTGGCAGTGATTGATGTGTCTTTTTCTGGCAGCTGCAGGCAGTTAAAAAGTCTCTTTGCAGCACAAAATTAACGATGAACCCCAAATGCTCCTTTTAATTTTGTTCTTTCAGTTGACTTTATCATGGGGCTAAAAAGCCTTGTATTTCCCTGTGCATTCTTTATTCCATGTCCAAATATTATCAAAATGAATGTACTCACATAGGTTTACACAGTCTGAACACATATGATTTAATAAATGTACGCTCCCAGCTTGTGGAGAAACTAAACAGGGTGGAACAATAAGGCAAGTGAGTAAGCTGTGATTGCAGTGTTCAGTTAGTGAAGGATAAATAATTGCAATAAAAGTACAAATGATAATATATTAACTGTTATCAAATAATATTTTTAATTATTGATTATAGTAATGAATAAAAATTTAAATGTCATTAATTGGTTGTATTGTGTGTCCAGGCTAGCTCTTGTGAACACAATTTATAAACCACTGAGTGACCGGTGCAGTTCCATCACACTGCTGATGTCATGTTAAATGCAGCCACTAGGTGGAGACCTCTTGATAAGCTGCCATATTGTGACATGATATGGGTTAACATTAACCTCTGCTCTCCATAGGTTAGCTGTGCACCACAGATATTAACATTTTTTTAAAAAAAGAATAGTAAAAACAGTCAAACATGTCAGAACAAACAGATGAGTGTCCTGTTCAGTTAATTTTTCTTTTTACAGGATGCTTGTTGAAATGCAGTTTATGTCTTGAAATATGTTCTAACTTGGCCAGTGTTAAACCTCAGAACTCTTACCCAGCAAAATGGGCAAATTATTTTGTGCATGTGTGTGTGTTTTAAGACTTCTTCAAAGTCAGTCTTGGAAAATCATTAGAAGATTTTGTCAGCCTTGTAACTTAACAAATTATCCACAACATTGCGAAGGCTTTGCTCACCGAGTATCACCTTTCATGTAGAGGCTGTCACAGAAATATGCAAACTTCACATACATCCTGTGAGATCTAAACACACCAAAGTCCTTAATCAGTCTCTTTATAAACATCCACAGGCCACGGCTAAAAAGACACACTCATGCTCTATTCATGATCACACACATTGGCCAGTGTGATGTGGCAAATCTTGTGTTGTGAGCAGACTTTCTCTTGCACTGTGGAGGAAAGGATTACAGCTGTTTTAGCAATACTACACACACACACACACACACATACACAGTAATATAACCTTGCCTTCCCTGCCTTTCTGTTGCATTTAACAACAATTGTGATACATGCAGTGAAGCCTGGCCTGTTATGACACTCTGTCCTTTCCGATTGCTTTCTTTTAAGTTTTCAAAGTTAAGGGCATGTTTCTGGGCAGGTTTTTTTCTTTCTTTCTTTTTTCTTTTTTTCTCACAGGCTTTTTAAGTAAGCACTGAAGGTGCCTTGCTCTCTGGGTCTTGAGTGGCTGTGAA
This sequence comes from Archocentrus centrarchus, assembly GCF_007364275.1. Taxonomy (NCBI): domain Eukaryota; kingdom Metazoa; phylum Chordata; class Actinopteri; order Cichliformes; family Cichlidae; genus Archocentrus; species Archocentrus centrarchus. The sequence continues at coordinate 3,019,342 of NC_044358.1, forward strand.
GTGTTTGTGACAGTTGCTAAGCCAACACCCTCTGTAATGGCCCACCATAGTATGAACACATTTGTGCACACATGCTTTCACGCAGTCATGAGGTGGGGACTCTGACTGGTTGTATGTATACTGAGAGAGGTGTTAAGGTGATGCAGATTAGTGTCGCCTCACACTGGAGAGGTGTCATCCACTCCTGCATGATAAGAGGCAGACTGTCATGGACTAATAGTCTGCATATGTGTTGAGATGAAATGCCTCAGTAAAATGCCTGTTCAGAGTGTCAGTGGACGTGTCACAGAGCAGAAAAATCAAAAATCCTGTCCTATATATGAGAGACATTGATAGACGTGGGGTTTTTCTGTAATACAGACACTGAAATGCAAGTTACACAGAAGGAGAGGTCAAAAGTATTCTATTAATCTGCCATAGCTGTGTAGGGTTATGTATGCTTTAATCCATTTGAATTTTGTTGTGCCTTCCCAAAGATAATCATTGTCCAGTTTTACACAAGCAGTAACGAAACCTGTTTATTAGAGCCTGACTGATATAGGATTGATAAGACCAACACCAAAACGTGTCACCGAACACCAAAATTTCAATACAGATGCCAAAGTTTAAGTATTAATATACATTTCAAAATTCAATGTTGTGATAATTGGGGATTTTTTTTCTCTTTCAAACACAAAACATAAACGGATTTCATAAATAGATTATTTTTTATGTGTAGTTATTTATTTACTCTATTACTCTCTTGTGTTTATGGTGTTCCAACCATTTGTGGCCAATAGGGAAGTTTCAAAGAGTACAAACTATGCAAAATAAACACTCATTACATGGTTGAAGGGTGTTTCTTACACCTCTTCTTTACTTCTTTAAATTTCCATTTATCTGGCATTGTAAATGGCGATACTGATAGACTGGTAAAGAGCTAATGTCAGCTGATAATATTGGCCTGTTGATAAATCAATTGGGCTCTACTATCTATACATTTTTTTCCTGATCTGTGCTAGGCTGCAGTTGGTGTCAACTTTTTTGGTGTCAGTTTTTGCTGGTATTATCATACTCAGATAGGTGCTCAGGACTGGAAAAACAAAGACAAAATAACATTAATCAGCAATCCAATTGAGTTATGGCATTTGTGTGTGTGTGTGTGTGTACATGTAAAAATGTACACGTCTGTGTATATATGAAATTGCCCATTAACCCTGTAGGCGGTCTTTGTTTGTCCTTCAAGCTTGGGTCCTCTACCAGAGGCTTGGGAGCTTGAGTGTTCTGCGCAGTATCTTAGCTGTTCTTAGGACTGTGCTCTTCTGGACAGACGTCTCGGATGTCATTCCTGGTATCTGCCGGAGCCACTTCCCCAGTTTATGGGTCACTGCCTCGAGTGTTTCGATTACCACGGGGACCAGTGTTGTCTTCACCTTCCACATCTTCTTTAGTTCTTCTCTCAGCCCTTGGTATTTGTCAAACTGCTCATGTTCCTTCTTCCTAATGTTGCTATTGCTTGGTATCGCTACATCTATCAGCAATCATCACCAGTTTATTCGTCTGTATTTGGTCCCACAGGATCTTAGCTTGGTCATTCTCGGCCACCCTTAGGGGCGTGTCCCATTTTGACCTTTGGACTTCTAGGCAGGATACTTGGCACAGATGTTTCTGTATACTATGCCAGCCACTTGGTTCCAGCAGTTCCACTTGGTTTAGCGTTCTGTGTATACCTTAACAGCTAGTATGTTCTACCCTGCTGGATTGTCTCAGGGGCATCATTGCGCCTGGGGCCTTTGCCTGGTGCAGTAGACCCCAGCCTCTATCGATCTTGTTCTTGGGGCTTGTTCTTGTGCTGCCATTATTAGTGCCTCTGTGTTGTCTTTCAGCCCAGCTTCGTCCAGCCATTGGTAGGATTTTTTGATATCACCACTCCTTCTATTTACCAGTTGTACATGCTATGCAGGGGCCTGTCCGTCCATGATGGCTCCTGTTCTTGCTCCTCTTCTTTCTCTGCTGCCTGAGATATTCACTAAGCACATGATTGGTTATGGCCATCTTCCCGATTGGATAGTTCTGATACTCACTAGTCCTCATCTTCTGCTGGATTTGAGATGAAACCTCAGTTTAGTTCGGTGATTTTGAGTGCAGTCATAATACTTGAATCTACCACAGGGGAGTTACTTGAAGTATGCTATCTAGTCTTCTCTGTTTAAACTGCATATAGTAGTGTGCCTCTCTCAGAATATCAGGGGTGAGAGTCTGATGTGGTGGATGCTTTGATAATTTAATTATTTGCTTAAAATTTTAAAGTAAATACTTTCTGTTTGACCTGGCTCTCACCACTGGAACAATAGCTTAGTTTTTGTAATGACCAGTGTCAAATTGGCACAAAGTTTGGGCTGAATATGAAATAATACTGTCCATTCCTTTAAAAATGTATTTATTTATTTGGGTTTAATCTCAATTGGCCTTATATTTCTAACGATAAATGGAATGGTACTTCTTGTGCTTTTCTACTCAATTTGAGCATTCAGAGCACTTTCTACTACAGGGGTGTCAAACTCAATCACAGGATGGGCCAAAATTGAAACTGCAGTCTAAGTCGTGGGCCAAACAGGATTAACCTTTATTGAACATCTAAAACTGAAAATATTTTAATCAGCAGTATGAATTTGATTGGCCATAATTCAGCAACTTTTTCTTCGACACATTAAATAAAATATTTTTTTCATCAAAAATAACATCAGGAAAAATGAGAACATTTCAAGTTGATGAAAATTTGCAAATTTCTTTTTTGATGTGATATCAGAAGAAAGTCCAGAAACAAGAAACAACATTTCCATTTCTTACTTACGTTCCATGAACTGACAGATTTCCTCTTGCAGCTCATCGCTCCTCTGTGTGATGAGGCACGTCACCAAATTCAGAAGCTATTTCCTCCAGAAAAGACTGAAACTGCTGGTGATTAAACCGCTGCCTTTTATAAAGTTATCTCTCTGTGTTACGGTGCTTATGATACGTTAATTTCAGGACTTTGCTGCGCAATGTTTCTTGCTGTGTGATGCAGTGATGCACTGTCAGCTCACCTGTCAGGTCTCCATCTGCATCTTCTCCCACATCTGTCCCACAATTCCACTCTTTTCCCCGCACATCACAGGTGGGGAAAGGGGGCAAGGTTTACCTTCGATGTCAGCAAATAGGTCCTTTGCCTCCCACCTGTTTTCAAAGTCCACTTTTCATTTACCCATTTTTGGGGGTCAGGCTAGCTTAAATGTCACTAAAAAGTGTTGACTATGTTTTTATCCACTGACCACTGATCAATGTGTCATTGGCATCGCGGGAAAATGGTTTAGTGCACAGGTCTTGACCAGCACAGCAGCTGTTGCAGTGCATAGTGGGATTTGTAGTATAAGTGGTGGGAGCACTATTTAACGGTGGGCTATTAATCATAGCCATATTAAATTATCTAGCGAGCTGAACAGAATTATCTCATAGGCTTTGTGTTTGACACTACAAGTCTCATTCACCCAATCTTACACACATCCATACAATGCTTTTATCTATACTTAAGCACTTTTATCTAACATTTACATACACGCTTACACTCCAGTGCATGCATCTGGAGCAAAATGGGGTTTCTTGAGTGTTCAGTGTCTTGTCCAAGGATACTTTGACCCATGAATAGGAGGAGTCGGGGATGAATCCACTGGCCTTTCAACTGGTAGATGAGCCCATCTTGAGCCACAGCTGCCCCCAAATTTAAATCTTTTTTTTTAATCTGCATCGAGCATACTATGTGAAAATATCCTAAATGACTTCCAAATGGAAAACTTGTGTGACGTTATTAACCTGCAGCCAATGTATCTTTCTTCTATGAGGGGGGGTCTCTTTTGGTCCTGGATGTACACATTACTGTTGTATTATCATGGAATCATATATGCAGCAATGTGCTGCAAAATCAGTGAAAAGGAAGACTGTAGGCTTGTAAATATGGATGTAAATTATACTTTAAAATATTTAAATATGGTTCTGCCAGTGGTTAATCAGAAGGAAAGACATTCAGCATGTTTGTTAGAACTCAAGGATGTACGTATGCATTTTCTAATGAGCAGCGTTGAATGTAATTTTTTTTTTTTTTTTTTTGCTTACAACAGCATTTCAAAGGGTGCTTTATATTCTACTGCTTTATATTCTGCTTTGTTGTTGTTGGTCTTTTTAGTTGCACAGATGTGGGCTCCAAACAGTTGAGCCTCACTCAGCATAATCAGTGTCACCAGGTCAAATGACAGAGTTCATATTTGGGTCCTCAGATTAAAAAATAGAAAACAAAATGACATATTTCAGTTTGTTTTGCAGGTCTGCATCATAAGTAATGCATCATTCTGTGCTTGTGTGCTCTTATCACACAGTGCTGCTTGTTATGGAAGGCCACGAACAAGCACCTGCTCTGTCCAAACCCCCAATATGTCCAGCACTGTGTTCGTGAGAGTATCCACTTGTGAATATGGCCCAGATATCTGTTCACAGCTTATGGCATTACATTTGGGAGATTAAAACAGAAGAGCAGACACTGTGATTTCACAAAAACATTAGTGCCACAAATGAAATGAATATAATAAATAACTGTATGCAGGGAAAAAAAGTTTGAAAAAGCAATTTGGCATATTGCATACGCCGGCCGCTAATGTAATACTGGGTATGTTGTTGATGTCAGTGGATGTCATATAGAGCCATGTAAGGCGAGGATGAGCAGTGGGGTAATACACAGTAACCCGCCGCATTAACCTCCAGCCATCCCCTTTTCTCATTTTAATCCAGCAAATTCCATTATTCCCCCTCGCAGGACCATTTGCTAGCATAGGAATCGTACCCTGCTGCCAACCTCGTTTTATTCTTGCTATCAGTGCTCATATAACCTGCCCATGTCTTCAGTGTTAATCTACCACTGCTGGGCCTCAAGCACTTTGAATTAAAAACACAGCTCCAAATCTGCGACTTTGAAAAGGCTACTAATTGCACAAAAGAGCGATCATCCCCTCAGATGGGTTTAAAGACTTAAACAGATTAAAGCACTAGGAAAGTGATAATGCAGGTTTCACTGTAATTTAACGCATAAAAGAGAAAGAAAAGTGGGGCATTCTATGCTTAGAACAATGTGCCATTACATACACCAGACACTGCCAAGAACCAATATACTGGCATTACATATAAATGCATGAAGACTAAACCCAGCTACACACACGCGCACACACACACACACACACACACACACACACACACACACACACACACACACACACACACACACACACACACATTAAAGTGCTTTACACTGTGGTTGAATTTACTCTGTAATAAAGACCAGAAATGCAGCAAACTTTAAAATCTGCTCTAATAGGTCAACTCTTACTGTTTATCCCTAAATGTAATTTCAAGTCTGTGCAAATGTGCTGGAAGGGACATATTTGTTCAGTGAAGGCAGATGATGAACAGAGGTTTTAGAGGGGGAAAAAAAGCATGGAGAAGCTCACAGCCTTTACAATGAACATCAACTGTAAAATAGTGAAACACATGAACAAAGATATATATATATATATATATAATAAAACTGCAATATGCCATAACTATATTATTATAATAAATAATTGCCTGCACTAAAAAGTTGGACTGCTTAGCTGAATTAGTTTTGGGTACAGAATGTGTTTTCATGTACTCAAATGACTCAAGTGGACAGTCAGAGTGAAACGTGAAGTGAAAATGAAATGGCGATCGAGAGTGAGGATTATTCTCAATGTGTCTAGCACTGAGTAAAGGAACATGTTTTTTATCAGTATAGCGTTAAGTAAAATAAACTTATGGGATATTGATCTGATCAGTTAAGTAGCAGAGCGGGTTGTTAACCAAAATAAGCTTCTGTAGAAGTATGAAATTAACAAGCAGTGCGCTAAAGGGGCAACAATGAGGCGACCCCCCCCCTCAAAAAAAACCAACCAAACAAACAAACAAACACAACAAACAAACAAAAAAAAAAACAGGAATGATTTCACAGGTGGAGGCAACGTGACATTTTTCTGTCATCATCTTGTCTGTCATTTTTTTTCCCCCCACTAGTTTTGCATTTGTCTAGGTTCAGTTTCACTACTGGTAGCAGGAGGCGATACCTGGACCCTACAGAAGTTGGTAGTCCAACTCCTCTAGGATGGCACAGTAATCTGTGCCACTGCCAGAAGGTTTGCTGTCACCCAACCCAGTCTCAAGAGCATGGAGGAGATTTCAGGAGCCCTGCAGCCCTGTGCCCACTGCTGGGGACTGTGGAGAATAGGTCAGAATAGATGGCAAAGTCTATGTGAAGTACCCTCTGAAATTCTACTAGAAAATGTGAATGCAGCACTATGGACAATCCCTACTGCAACCATCACTGAAACCAACCAGCTAATTTATATGCCAGCAACAGTAATCCTTGAGATGGTTTGCTATAAGATGAACAACAGTACCCGGGAGCAGTACCCACAATCAAAAAATGATGGTACCTCTTCTAAAAGACTTGAGGCCAAGATCAAGGCAACGTGGAGGGAAGTTAGCCAGCTATCAGAGCTGCAGAAAGATGTGATGAGGAAAGGAGTGACTAAGAAGTACAACAAGCAGTCCATACCTGAGGCCTTATAAACTGCCAAGCAAAGACTCTGCCTGTCTTGGCTAACCGCTTGTATACCAGAGATCCAATAACTCACAGTGGCAGATCTCTAAGGAAGAGTCTCAAATATAAAAAGCTGGATAGCATGGCCCACACCTACTGGTTAAAGAAGCTAACTGCACTCCATGCACAAAAGGAACTACCATCCAACTACTGGCCAATAATCTGCCACATGGAAGCTCCTGTCAGGCATCATAGTGCCTAAGCTGAACAGGCAGATAGTTCAATACATGAGCATGGCCCAGAAAGGAATTGGCAGTAACACCAGAGGAGCAAAACACCAACTACTGGTAGATAGAGCAGTCACTCAAGATTATAAGACCAGACTGACCAACCTGTACATAACTTGGATTGACTACAAGAAAGCTTATGATTCAGTGCCTCACATATGAATTATGGAATGTCTAGAACTGCACAAGATCAATAGGATCTTAAGAGCCTTCGTCAGGAGTTCAATGTAGACTTGTATGCAGAGGCCAACTTCCAGGCAATTGCCCTATCACCATTAAGTGCAGGATTTACCATCCCCACTGCTGTTCTGCATAGGCCTGAACCCCCTTAGCTAGATGATTAAGACTGGCTACAGATAACGACTACAGAATGGAGCAGACATTAGCCACCTTCTCTACATGGACGACGTCAAGCTGTATGCTATGAATGAATGAGACTTTGATTCACTGTTCTACACCACAAGGATCTATAGCAACGACATGGGAATGTCATTCGGTCTGGAGAAGTGTAGTAGGATGTAACAAAGAAAGGGAAGGTAGTCAGAAATGAGGGGATTGCACTGCCAGAAGGTAACACTGCAGACATTGAGTACAGCTATAAGAACCTTGGAATCTCACAGGCAAATAGGAACCATGAAGAGGCCACTAGGAAACTGCAGCTGCCAAATACCTGCAGAGGGTGAGGCAGGTCCTGAGGAGTCATTTGAATGGAAAAACAAGTTCTGGGCAGTCAATTTCTGCACCCTGCTGGTCATCAGCTACCCTTCTGGGATCATAAGCTGGCCAAAGGAGGTGATGGAAGCCAATGACATCAAGACAAGAAAGCTCCTTAAACATGCACGGAGGGTATCAGCATGCTGAGACTGTATGTTAAGCTGAAGGAAGAAGGCAGAGGACTATTGAGTATCAGAACCACTATCTAGGAGGAAACAACAGGAGCAGGAATCACAAGATTGATAGAAGCTGTGGTCTTCTGCACTGGGCAAGACCCCAGGTGCAGGCTGTGCAACAATGGCCCTGAGATGATCCAGCACATAACAGCAGGGTGCAGGATGCTACAAGGCAGGGCACACACTATATTGCCAAAAGTATTCACTTGTCTGCCTTAACATGTTCCCACATAGTTGGGAACATGAGCTTGTCCAAAATGTCTTGGTATGCTGAAGCTTTAAGAGTTCCTTTCACTGGAGTCCAACTCCTGAAAAACAACCCTACACCATAAACCCCCTCCACCAAAACATTACACTTGGCACAATATGGTCAGACAACTACCGTTCTCCTAGCAACCTCCAAACCCAGTCTTGTCCATCAGATTGCCAGATGGAGAATCATGTTTTGTCACTCCAGAGAACACATCTCCATTGCTTTAGAGTCCAGTGGCGAACTGCTTTACACCACTGCATCTGATGCTTTGCATTGTGCTTGGGTGATGTAAGGCTTGCCTGCAGCTTCTTGGCCATAGAAACCCATTCCAAGAAGCTCTCTATGCACTGTTCTTGAGGTAACTTGAAGGCCACTTGAAGAGGTCTCTAGCAATTGTCTGCAGAAAATTGGTGACCTCTGTGTACTCTGAGCCTCAGCATCTGCTGACCCAGCTTTTCGATTTTTATGTGGCCTACCACTTCATGGCTTAGTTGCAGTCATTCCCAATCACTTCCACATTGTTATAATACCACTAACTTATAACACTTATGATATCACAAACAGTTGACTGTGGAATATTTGGTAGTGAGGAAATTTCATGACTGGACTTGTTGCACAGGTAGCATCCTATCACGGTACCATGCTAGAATTCACTGAGCCCCTAAGAGCGACCCCTTCTTTCACAAATATTTGTAGAAGCAGTCTGCATGCCTAGTAGGGTTTAATATTTTTCCCGAAAATGACATGAATCAAATCCCGGGAAATGACGAGCCATTTCCCGGGAATCCCGGGAAAAAGTTTATTTCTTTTTTTATTTTAATTAGGCCTTCTGTAGCCTGTGTCGGCCTTAACCTATTGTGATATTGTAGAGGTAGCTTTCCAGCTATGTCCTGTTATGCCCAGTAGGGGGCAACGTCGGCTTGATTAACGCAATAAAACCTACATCTCGACATTCGAGTGCTCGAGCTGTGCGGTGTTGTATCGTTCCTCAACACTCCCTTAACAAATATAATTAGAATATTCCTCCATTGTACATGGAATTATACCAAGCTATTTTACAACTGCTGGTGCAAAACAATACGGTTCATCTCCACAGCATTGATAAAGGCTCAGCCACGCTGTCGTGGCGACATCTGTTACACTGTATCTCCACCAGTGGAACGCTGTAATAGTCATTGAAAAGTTAACTACTGTACTACACTATAATATGGCATAACACAGGGCCTTGAGTAATGCTCCACGACTTGGTCATTGCCATTCTGGCAACAGCAAATTTATAACACCGTGTCTGAGGGTTAAAGTAGGTTCGCTGTGAATCGTCTATTGAAAAACTGGCCAATCCTTATAGCCTAAAAAATATACATTTTACTCAACTCCATTTTAAAAGCGAAATATGTTAAAGCAATCTATTTCATGATAATTTCTTCACACATTAGGCCCGTATCCTAATTCATGATATGTTAGTAAGCGGCTGCAAACGAGGAAAAGAAACACTCGAAGTTAAACAGATATTTCTTTATTGTTCAGGGCAGGCATATTTTATAGGCTATATAATGCAATATAACAATATATAATATAAAATTATATAATACAAAATACCTTAGGGTAAACACATTGCCTACGATTTCAACAAATTAAAGAGGAAAAAAGTACAACTGTGTAATACCTCTATTAAAACGCTTGAGATGAAGGCTGAAGCCTTAAACAGAGGCTGAACCTGCCTGAAATGAAGAGTAATGCTTTTCGCATTAAACGAACCCTTCTCTCAATATTTCCTTAAATTTAACTTTCTGAAGCTTTCTTTTCTTTCTGAAAGTCAAATCGACGCGCGCGACTTGTTTCCCGGTTTCCCGTCTAACGTTTCCCGGGAAACGGGAAATGGTTCTGATCGCATTTCCCGGGAATCCCGGATCCCGGGATTAAACCCTAATGCCTAGGTACTTTGTTCTATACAGACTATCAAGGCATTCTGGAGCAAAATGTGCTGCCCAGTGTCTGAAAGCCTTCAAACCCGAGATAGCTGGAGCAGTTTGTTTACGAGGAATGGGCCACAATACCTGTCGACAAGTGCAGAAGTCTCATTCAGAGTTACAGAAATCACATGATTGCAGTGATGGCCTCAAAAGTTAAGGATACCATTATTTTTTGTCCAGGACAGTTTTATTGGTATGTTTTTTTAAAAAAAAGGTTCTGATGATCCACAATTCAAAAGCAATGTCTGATTTTCATTATCTAATTTTCAGTACATTTTTATTTATTTTTACTTTTGTCAGTTTCGAGTTATTTCACTGACCACACACACACACACACACACACACACACACACATGTATATATGTATAATATATATATAAAATATATAAAAATGTATTTATTTAAAAAAAGTTATTGTGCAATTTCACTCCCTGTGGTTCATAATTCTAGCACCTAAATGGCACCAGATTTTTAAACAACTAAAAGTAGACACCTTGCAAAAGTAGAAAAAAAATGCATTTAAAACAAATTAAATGAAAATATTATCCTTGACCTTACTGAAGAAAATTACCCTATATTACATTATTTTTATAAGGGGAAAATTAAATTTTTATAGTCATTTATACACATTCAACTGTGTTTTATTAATTTCTGAATATTTCTTATGGTAGTTATATGTTTTGATTATCCTTCACTTTGTCAACTTTGACAACAGCATTTTTTGGTGAAGATTGTGTCAATAAAAATCTAATTACCTATTTCTTTTATAACATGTGCTGGGAATGCTAGAGTTGCATACTTAACTGAAAAAAAGAATAACTTGCCATAATTAAAAAATGGAGAACTTTACATGTGTACTGGGGAAAGATTATAGTAGCTGAGAATGCAGTATTCTACAACATGGGTTTTGAGTGATTGGTATGGAGATCAACAGAGATTTCACTTTGTGTATTGACAGCAAAGAATTCATAGAGGAGTTAATCAAAAAAGTAAATAACTGAAGTATTGGATGAAAAGTGGGCCAAAACCTAATTTACAACATCTATCAAAACCTTCTAAACATGACAGACAGCATCTAACATTTAGGCTGTGGAAAAAATAAAGGTTATTGATTAGAAACATTTAGTTATAGGTCTCCCGTCATTCTATTATGTTCAATTAATCAGAAATCAAAGATAATTTGGAAATGCTTTAAGTTTGGTTGGAAACACTGGTTGTGGTGTTTCTTATGTAGTCTGCTACAGAGACATTATGGGTTGCTGCCCACTTGGCATTAGCCCGTATCCCCAACCTCTCTTTATTGGCTCTGTAAGTGGAGTCAGCTCATTTGTGCTGTGATGCCACTGGGACTTTTATTTTGTGCTTGGTAGATTTTACTTTGTGGTTTGACTGGAATTTCAACAACCAGACCACCATGTGGATGTTCCCCCTCATCCCTCCCTACCTCACTCTGCCATTTCTATGAAAAGTGTTTTGTTTTTCTTAAAGCGTGAACATTGGACCCCCCCCCCCCCCCCCCCTAAAAAAAAAAAAAAAAAAAAAAAAAGTCTACTGGCCAAATAGTTTTTTTCCTCTTTAAGTCTTTAAGTTAACTTAAATGCTAATGCTGGTCTGTATTATTGAGTGAAAATGTCTCTTTGTGTGTTTGAGCACATTTTTGAACTTTTATTACTTTCAATTCTAATATTTTCTATTTATTTATTTTTTCAGTTGGCAGGGGAAGCTCAAGAGCTTTTCTCGGTGCGACATGGTCCAGTGCGAGCTGCTCGCATTCTGCCAACTCCTCATAACAGTAAGTATTTTCTGTACCTTTACCTACACATAAAAGGCACCTCCCTAGAGAATATTCTATCTATCCCTGGTAGTCTCTGGAGCTTGAAAAAGGCGACTGGACTTCTTTTTGTTTCTTGAAGACGTTTCACCTCTCATCCGAAAGGCTTCTTCAGTTCTCAACCAAATGGTGGAGAGACCCAGGTATTTAAACCCCTGTGGGCGTAGTCCCCTGGAGGTGGTTATGACCCTCTATTGATCATGTGCTTGAACACATGTGCCCAGGTGTGAAGGGGGCGTGGGTCATATTTAATCAGTGGTTTCAGTTGAAACCAATTTAGGACTCCGCTCCATTGTTTCCTGTGGCCTATTGAGGTCACTGGAACAAAGGTGTGAATGGGGGTTGAGACGTCTGGGAAGGGAGCTCAGGACAGCACTGTAAGCGGGGGAAAGTTGATGACGTAATCCACCCCCTCTGTTCAATGATGGTTGTTCACAGTGGACATAGATGGCTTCTTTCACTCCTCTTTCAAACCATCTGTTTTCCCTGTCCAAAATGTGGACATTGGCATCCTCAAAAGAGTGCCCTTTTTCCTTCAGATGCAGATGTACTGCTGAATCTTGTCCTGTCGAGGTGGCTCTTCTATGTTGTGCCATTCGTTTGTGAAGAGGCTGTTTGGTTTCACCAATGTAGAGGTCCGGGCACTCTTCACTGCACTGAACAGCATACACTACATCGCTGATCTTGTGTTTGGCGGGTTTGTCCTTGGGATGAACCAGTTTTTGTCTTAGGGTGTGACTTGGTTTGAAGTATACTGAGATGTCATGCTTGGAGAAAATTCTTCTGAGTTTCTCTGACAAGCCTGACACATATGGGATGACAATGTTGTTCCTCTTGTCCTTCCTATTCTCTGTAGTTTGTGTTTGGCCTTCATTCCTGCTTCACACACCTGGGCACATGTGTGTGAAGCAATAGAGGGTCATAACCACCTCCAGGGGACTACGGCCACAGGGGTTTAAATACCTGGGTCTCTCCACCATTTGGTTGAGAACTGAAGAAGCCTTTCGGATGAGAGGTGAAACGTCTTCAAGAAACAAAAAGAAGTCCAGTCGCCTTTTTCAAGCTCCAGAGACTACTATGACCTGGATAACTGAGAATCTACACAGACATCTATCCCTGGTGGATATTCTATCTTGAATAATTATACAGCAGTAACATTATTGAGAGCTTAGTAGAGACTTTGTATGCCACCAGTTTGACATGATTATACACTGATTATTCGCAACATTAAAACCACTGCCAGATGAAGCTAATAAAATTGGTTATCTTGCTTCAGTGCGAGGTTTTACTGTGAAAGAAACATTTCTGCTGAGGTACCACCTACCACCAACATAATACTTTATACATAAGTTATCCAAATTAGTTGACAGGATCCAAATCGGATGTTAATGGTCTTGAACTATGGCGGTGATTTTGAAATTTGACTGAGATTTTAGGAGTATTGGCAAGGGATATAATTCTTGGCTCTTCATGATTCTAAAAAAAAAAAAAGTTGTTTACACATTCATCTTTAGTAAGCAAGATTACTGTAATTTTAATTTTTCAGAACTGCCTGAAAACAGAAAAAAAAAAAAATCGCAGTAGGTGTCAGAACTCTGCTGTAAGATACTGGGATGTTGGCAGGATGTTTTGGGTAGGATGTTGTTGGATAGGTAACGTGCAACATCCTCATCAAATATCAAGACCCAAGGTTTTCAAAAACCACATTGCATGATTGAGATTGTGAGATGTCAGTGCTTCCCCACTCATCATTGATTTTAATCCTGCTAATCACTGTATAACTTTTTTATAGTATGTGGTAAAAATGCAAAAGATGTTCCCTTAAGGTCCACATCTCCGTATCCGTTTCAGAAGCAGCTGATTCCAGCTATGAAACTATTAGATGAGGCCACAAAATCTATACCTAATGCTAGATAGAACCTCAGTTTTCACTTTGGCATATGTTCTGCCACCCTTAAATGCTCTCTTAGATGTTTGTAACACTAAACGTGTCTTCTGAAACCACACAGGGATATAGAGGAAGTGCATTTCAACATTTTTCCTGTGTAAGTCCTCTGAAGTGTCTTTTCAGCATAATTCTAAAATATCTGTCCTGGAAAAAAAAACCCACTGGTTAACTTGATTTCAGCATCCAAGGTCAACACTTAAAATTAAATTTCACATGGCCAATTCGAATGCAGTTTTGGGTTGTGGGCATTTTAAGTGGTGCTGTATCATTAAAATTAAAGAGTGCTCCTTGGTGCCTCATCCTAATGTTGTCGTAAATCTATGATTACTTTTGGCCTGCTCTCAGTCAGTGGTCTGTATTACTAGTAGAGCAGGCAATAGTGTCTTTTTGGCATGGAGATTTTAGCCAACCACAAGGCATTCCAGGTGCATTTTGATAACATTTGATGTCATAATGTCAGTTTTTCATTTGCATCATAATTGTATCATTAAAGCAACACATTTGCTATGACAATCTGACAAGGATAATTGCCACAAGATAATGCCATAGAAAATCTTCTTTTAGCAAACATTAAAAAAAATGAAATGTAGATAAGTCCGTCTGTCCCGTTTCTTCCACTTATTCAATTCAAGATCTGGAGCTGCAGCTGATCCCAGATGACATGGGGCCAGAGGTGGGCTACACATTATACAGGTTGCCAGTCTGTCACTAGGTAGCTACATAGAAGCTCATAATGCTTAATTTAAAAGCTGAGACCACACAGACCACTCACAGCCAAAACATAAATCTGTCCAACTTCAGAGATGAAGTTTAAAGATGTACAGCTAGAGGCGGGCAGGAGAGGCTGCTGCAGGGCGGGGCTGAATGAATGAACATATGAGTAATGAACTTCATTAGGAAAATATTATCTTAAGAGTGTTAATTTGATTTCATCAACTTAATGTTTTCTAGATTCACAAGTTTGGTGTTACTATTGTGAATAATGCAATGTGGTGCAAATGAAAATTATACTGCATGAAATAAAGAACTTTTGTGAATTAGTATATTACATAATAGCTTCAGACTCACTTCTTTGTAAAGAAAAATTTCTCGTGATGTTCTGGAATGTACATTTCATCTGCTTACCAAATGCTCTTTTATTTGTACATTTTGTATAAGCGCTTTGAGTGCTCAATTAGAGTAGAAAAGCACTATATAAGAACTAGTCCATTTACCACTTACCATTTCTTTGAAGTAATTTACAAACAACATTAAAGCATTCAAGTTGAATGCAGTATTAATTGCAGTTCATATATGTTCTAAGCAATGGTGCAAATGGGTTTGTTGTTCCACTGATTACTCTTCCCAGCCACGAAGTTTAAATTTCTTCTCTGCAGGTGTCAGTCAGTGGTGTGAGAAATGGTTTGTGGCTCTTTTTCGGTGAGAAAATCATCTTTTTGTTCTCCGTCCATGTTCCAGTCTCTTGGCAGATTTCAACAACACACAATGGCAGCTTTTGAGCAGGGCTGGAAGTGGATAAAAGCAAACCACAGTAATAAGAAGCAGCAGATAGCCCTGACACATGAGGGGAGTAATTCTCTCAGCAGAAAATAAATATCAATTGTACCACTGGAGGGAAGGACGCTGATTGCAATCTGCTAGGACGCAAACAGTGTTGCACTGTGGTGAGCCATTAAAAGGCCAATTGTCTGGGATGTGAGGCTGTGGGTGGGTAGACTCGGAAAGCCCTGAAAATAGGTGTTGATTATAATAAGGCAAGGTTCCCCTTTCCTGGAATAGGGAAGGAAGTGCTGGCTTTCAAACGGGAGTAATAGAGTTTAGCCACATCCAGTTTACAATCTATGATCTTTTGTTGTCTTGGAAAACGAGGCAATGAGTTCCCTGTCTGATAACAAACGAGCATTGAGGAAATACTGTATGAATCTATGGTCTTCATGCTCTTCTCCAGTGGAGGTTGTTTTGTATGTCTTCACAATAGAGTTGGATCACAATAGAGGAAATTCCATGCAGTTTAATAATAACCATGTTGTCTGATGATTCAGGCCATGTTGTATCCTCACTGTAATATGGAAGTATTATAGACATATTTGCTTCTGTTACTGGTCATTACAGTAGTAATCAAATCAAAGTTGCTCTATGCATCAAATGTTGCATTTCTTCCAGAAATTTCTTTTCTTTTTTTTTTTGGTAAATGTACCATTCACTAAGTCTCCAAGAAGCATATTTATGTTCCAGCTCAATATCTTGACTGATGACAGAAACATGAAAGGAGAGAGGATCCTGTTGGTAGTGTTAAAGGCTAGTAGGGAGGGCACATTTGCTCTCATGCCATACCACAGGAACTCGGGCTGATTACTAGCCTCAAATTACAGTCCTCTAAAGGCTAACATGTTCTTCAATCTAAGCACCCCCATCTCCTCAATTCTCTTATCCTTTGCCAAACTTTAAAAAATAGGACAATTATATGAGATCAGTATACCTAATACATGTTTTCTCTTAAATGTTTATATACCTTCTGGGCTTCTACTCGCTTTTTATCAACAAGATTTTGCCATCTTTTTTTTTTCAGTTCTGTTATTTTATTTATATATATATATATATATATATATATATATATATATATATATATATATATATATATATATATATATATATATATAATATTTCTGCAAAGTTTTGGAGAAAAACAAAATGTTTTTTTCTTCATTTTTTTATATCAAGCTTCATTTATTCTTTTACCTCACACTTAGAGTAGTAATGTAGAGGACAAAGTCTTCAAAGTCAGTGGATTCCATGTTTTGGATGATAGTGGATTCAGAAGAAGTAAAATCTCCATTTATCAAAAATATTTTGTAACCATAATTGGATTATGGGGCAACCGTAGTAATGTAATCAGCACGTTTCCTGCCATGGTAATAGCCTGCCTGTTGTATGAGGGTGGGGAGTGGTAGAGCCCTCACATGTTCAGTAAAGAATGTCTCTCTTTATTGTGTGCAGATTATGCTGTTTCTCATCTGCCTTTTCCCCGACTTCTCTTCCTCCTCAGGTCCTCTAAAGCTGGACAGTTTTGCTGACAAGAGGCCCCTCCTTGGGGTCTGCAAGAGCACAGGGTCCTCTGGGTGAGTGCATGCATCATTATAAAACTGACATCATTTCCTGTCAATTGCCCTTTACAGTGAGGCCACCCATGATAAACTGCAGTCTTTATATCTTAAGTTGAATACATATTTATCAATATTCTTACTGTATACTATATAGCTGTAAGAGCATACACACATACAGTACTGTGGAGAAGTCTTGAGTCACCCCTTATTTCTTGAGATTTTTCTTCCAAGGGAGCCAGACTTGTAATATTTAAAAGTGATCTTGAGCAGTAGTTCTACAGGCTTTCAAAGTTTGTCTTTGAACACTGGCTCCTTTTTAACTCATTTTCAGTCCAGTCCATGTACCATTTTGTACCTTGACCATTTTCAGAGAAGTGTTTTTTGTTTTCCTTCTTCTGTTTGTTAAGCCACATAACACTGACCTATGAATTATTCAAGCATATAAAAGCATCTAACTCAAGGGATAAGCTAGTGTTGTCTGCACAGTAGCATATTACTTAGCAAAGAGACAATTTAAAATTTTTATCTTAAGGGACTTTGTATTGCATAAACAAATAGTTTGATAGACATAAAGTAGTCTTTTTGCATCAACAAGGTGATTCCCAAAGAGCTATTAGCTAAAAACTTGGCATGTCTTGGCATGGTGTGTCGTGTGTCCTTAAAAAGAAATCTAAGGAAATTGAACAAGTGGAACACAAAAGACATGGCAGGCCTAAAAACTATCTCCAGCAGATTAACAATGTCTGAAATTCATGCCCTTAAGGAATAGGAAAAAAATCCAGCAAAGGTCTCATACAGAACCTGAGAGAGGCATTTGCCCCCTTCAGTTGATCCATCTACCATTTCTTGAAGCCCCATCAGAAATGGTCTCAGTTTAACTTACCAGTCTTAAGGAAAGGAAGTGGGTAGAAAAGCCTGAGGTATGCCAAATTATACAAGAACTGGACTGAAAATCAGTAGCAACAGGACTTATGGAGGGATGAATCCAAATATGAATGACTTAAAGGCCGACACATCTCTAAAGCTGTTTTAAAATGTCTTATTACATTAAACAGTTAAAATGACTCATTTGGTGAAGGTGACAATCACTTAAGCATTCAAAACGCAAAGTTGAATATTTTGTGACTTGGTGGTTGACTCTGGACCCAATAGCTAAAACCTGTGGCATGTAAAATAGTGACTTTGTGCCCCCCATGATTATGGTCGTTCAATTATAGGATCACATTTACTCAGTTTCCGTCTATGTTCGTGTAGGGTAGTATGCCATGCTAGGGACATGCTTTACATTGAGCAGTGACAGCTTAGCAGGTAGAGGTGCAGAAAATCATAATATAATATTTTCTTTTTAAAGCTTAGCCTTCCATTCTTTTCTGGTGGTACAAATGAGAAGACCAAAATAATCGTGAAGGAGCTAAAAAGTTGACAGGACTAGATGCCCATAAAGACCTGTCATCACTAGATGAAGACAGGTTTTTATGGGCTACTTTTAAGGGTGGTCTAATTAAAACTATGCTTACTTGAAAAGTGAGAAACTAAAGCAACCTGTGTCTCATGGGATTCACCCATCCTTTCTTTAAAAGCTAAGAAGTTTTTTTTTTTAATCTCGGCAGTGTTATGAAGCACAACAAATGCTCCATCTGAAAGTCATTTTTAAAAATAAGAGGCATCAAAGGACACCCAACATTTTGTTATGAACCCTTCACATGCAACTTGAGGTGAGCCACTGATGTGGGCTTAGTGACTGTGATTCATGGATTCTTAGTGGCACTGTGGCTGGAATGTGAGCAGTACCTGAATGCCTCACAGGCAAACAGAAGGGAGATGGAACAGATGTGTAGAAGCCTGGGATTGTTAGGGTTAGGCCTGAGAATGTCATGTCTTTGTTTAGTGAAAGAAAATGTATTTAAAAAGTGACAGAGCCCAAGGCATCTTGCACTCGCTTCTCTATACCCAGTTCGTGCCCTCCCTCGTTTCCCCCTCTTCCACTTACTTATGCTGCTCTTCCACAGCAACACAAAATTTAACTCAATATATCCTCCCCAGGAAATGAAATAAGGAAGTCTGTCTTCAGCTGGGTCTTGATGGAGACCACCTTCTTGATGTTTTCCAGGAACTGCCGCCCCTGTCTCTCTGACGCCGTTGCCATTGCTTCTGCTTTTCCTATGTCCTCACTGACACTGAGACAGGCAGTGTTTTGACGGTTTGGCGAATCACCCAGGCGTTGCTCAACAGTAATGCTGAAAACATGTTCTGTGTTGAAAAGCAGAAACCCTGACCTCTGGCTGAATGGCACAGCCTGGTCCTTCCCTCTACAGAAGTGCTTGGTAAATAACACTTTGGTCAAAGACAAGAAGGAAAAAAGCTTCCGGGTGCAGAGCAGTACTTTCCATTGGGCCTGTTCATAAACTTACTAAGGTCCTCACACAATTTTTAGCATATAATCATTTTGAAATAACAGCTTTTGTTAACCACCAAAAAGGATGCCGTCCTGACACTTAAATGGAAAACAGATTGGAGTCTTGGCTGCTATAGCCGTGCTGGTTTAGAAGTTGGTTCAGTCAGCTCTAGGCTTAGATTACAAGATTTGCAAATTAAAGGAAAACCAGAGAAGGGAAAAAGCATGTGTGTTAAAGCGCTGTACTTGTGGATTTCCAGCCAGGCACACTCGACATAATTTTATCAATGGAAAGGATTATATGTTAAATCCAAACAATGTATGTAATCCAGTGATTTCCTTGACAGCAGAGCTACATATGCATCTTTTTCACTCCCTGCACCAGTGCCAGTGGGCTTTGGGAATTAGTAAAGAATGCTGGTGCCCTTGCAGATGTATGTATGTATGTACGTATGTCTGCTCACATTTCTGGAAAGGATTTGTTTTTCCTTCCCCTACTAGCCGTTGTTATTATTTTCATTCATTTTAATTACTTCCACAGATATTAACGTTCTCAATCTGCTCTGTCAATTAATGTTAATTTTATGGGCAAGAAGGAGGCAACTTAACTGTTAGTGGGTGTTTGAGTGTACATCAGTGATGAATAAGCATGCTTTGTTCCATGGAGTTTGGGAACTGTCAGTGACATTTCCAACCTCCAGCTACCCCCTCACAACATCTCCACATGCTGAGAGGATGTGGTCCCTTTTCTTTCAACCAATATAGGCTTCTTTCATCATGTAAATTAATACTGGATGGGCTATTTCTGGGCTCTGGCTAATACACATGGATAATCTGAACAGATAACATAGTCATCACTGAGGCTATGGACACACTTTTTTTTTTTTTTTTAAAGGGTTGTACATTGAGTATGATTTTACCTGCACCAGTTCCTGAATGCTTCTTATCACCTTTCTTACCTTTATTGCTATTTCAAGAGGCAGATGCAGATGCAGCTTGTCCTGTTTTAGTTTTCTCATCATTCTTCAGCCACAGAATTATACGAATCCTTTATTACCAGAGTAATGAAACCTCATGAACTCTTGTTTCATTTTGAGTCATACAGTGGAGTTGGGTGTAATATTGTTACTGTTACTGTTATTGTTGAACAAATGTGTAATTAACACAATTAGCACCAGTGCAAGAGTATCAACCTCTTGTACTTGTTTTTCTTCTACAATATGCTGCACAGTAGACTGTGTAAATAATTTTTCACAAGTGTGTTGCTGATGAGGTTGAAAATTCTGGCGCTAATGTTGGAACAAAGAAATCAGTCTGTGACATGAGTTCACTGTATAACCCAAATGGTTAACTTAATTGAGAGCAAATGAATCTGCAGCAGTGCCTAACATCTTCTCAAAAGTAAGGCATGTAAGAAATTCCTTCATCTCTTTATCTTTGTTGATAGGCAAAATATGCCTGCTGGTCACACACTATAAAATGTCAAGTTGGGCTTAAGAAAGATGCGACAAATAGGTTAGTCATGTGCTTCCATTATATATGATAACATTGTAAAATATTTTCCACTGGGCACATGTGGTACTTTGTAATATATTTGACTTATTTTTAACAAAATGATTATTGTGGCTATAGATTTTGTATATACTATGGTATACAATATCATTGTGGATCTTCTTAAGACAAGCATCTTGTTTTTGCTTGAAAATCTGTTTATGATTGCGCAATAATTATACATGATAATATTACAGATGAAGTTACTACTGCATTCACTGTCTAAAGGCACGAAACAGATGGATTTTAGTGCCACTATAGATGCAATCCCATAAAATCCTGTTTTTCTCTGTTGCATATGTTGTTAGAGACAGCAACACATAGACAACACGTCCATATAACTTAAAAACAGAAGAAGTCATGTGCCAGTAATTGACAAAAGACTTAGTGTTTGCACATTTGCTATATCCTTTAAAGGATAGATGGTTAAAAGCCTTTCCCCCAGAAAACACTTAAGAAGTCAAGTGAGGTTATAGAAAAAAAACAGCACACACACAAGACTTAAATCAAGGAGACTAGAGTTCGTGTCTCAAACGTGAGTATTAAAACTTAGCTGACTCACTCTGAGATTATTTTTATCGTTATTGTTATTATTATTGATTACAGTTACATTTAGCCAGCTTAACCACTTGGTTAGGAGCTTGGGGAACAAAATAGTTGTATTGGAACTGATCTTTTAATAACATTACCTATACGTTCATTACTAAAATATGTGCAACCTGATGTGCTCTTGGTTTCAGTTCTTACTAACCTACATCTGATTTCTCATAATGTCATAAGGTACTGCTTCATGGTGCAGTGCTACTTAAAAAAAACAAGCTGCACAGAGGGTTGGGTGAAACTTGCCTCCTCCCACCACTCACACAGATAGTGAGTGCCATGCAAAATCCAAAGTAAATGTACAGCAAACACAATTTCATCCTCCTGCACATTTGCATTTAATCTGCTTTAAATCCTTTAGTGAAATATCACAGGTTATTAACTACATGGTTGCAGGCAACAAATTCCACTTAGCCCACACAAACACTTTTGATGGCAAAAACCCATTGAGGCACTAAGTGTTTCAGTGCATTTTCATGACAGGTTTTGCTTTGTGGACCGGATGTATCCTTTTTCTAAAGTGTATTAAATGGAAATCATCAAGCATTTGTATAAAACAAGCCACCAGATTAAGGGATTTGGAGAAGTGATGCTTTTTATCCAGAGGTTATGGTATTCTTCACTGTCACACCATGACCATGTGCACAAACATGTGCTGCTCAAGCCTAGCGTGCAGTGTAGATGCTTTCTTGAGAGACTTGTATTTAATTTCTATTAAATCATGATTAGTGTGAAGCCGTATCGGTTGTGTTCATGATGATCTGATTATTTAGACAGCATGTCAGCTGAAAACACAATCCACAGTGCTCTTTTCATCCTGTTCTCCAAAATTTGCCTTCAATTTATGGAGATGTCATGTTCTCCACTAAAAAAAAATTTTTTTTCAGATGAAATTATTTGTAATTGTTTATCGTGCTTCTGTGAGTAAATGAGAGTGGCAGTAATCTGGTCTTCCATTTTTTTCATTGCCCCACACATGGACACATGTTCATTGCATAGGCAGAGCTCAGGGGCTCAGGCTTTCACTGTGGAGCATTTATTTTGACTTGCATGTCTGTTTTATGTCTGTCGAAAATGCGTTCTGCCTCGCCAGTTTTCCCCCTTCAAATAGGAAGTTAGATTATACTCGGTAGTACTGGGAGTGGTGCATATAAACACAGCCGACAGGCTGAATGATTAGTATTGACTTTTCAAACTTTTACCACAGCCTCATTCTTTAAGCCAGGCCCCTGTGGTCAAAGCAATTAATATTTTATTTTACTAAAGTTTAAAGTTTTCCTTTCCTCTAGATTGAAGTATATTGCAGTACTATTGTAATTTTCTCCAGATGTTGGATGAACTGTTAAGTAGCACCCACCCTTAGCAGGCTATTTATTTATCAGCCTTAGATTAAGTCTTAACTGGCCTTTTTAGATGCCTTTTTATGGTTATAAGTAAAAATTTTCAGAAAGTTAGGGAAGTCCCGTCTCTGCCAATATTTAGGAGAGCTCCAGAAGTGACTTTATTTTGGAGCTGCCCCGAGATGGTGCTCTGGTGGAGGAGGCATAGTTTCTGATTCGATAATCTATCAGAAGATAAAAATTGTCCATGGTAGACATAGGGCTCTAGAGATGGCATTCTATATCCACCACTTCTGTCCAGGCTGAAATATCGTAATGACTATTGAGAGAGCTAGTCTCTCTAGTGAGTCCTTTATCTGGCCTTCAGCCATCTCATAGATAACTGTAAAATTTTGTACAGATAATAATGAATCCAATAATTTGGCAATGATGAACTTTCCTGTACCAGTTTGGGAAGTGGAGATTGTACCAGACCCTCCAGCCCCTATTGCGAGCATTGAGCTCACACCTCCCAATTTCATGTGTCTCTAGTGAAATTGGGAGGTGCTTAAGTGCCTCCAGCAGGTCATTGTCACTCCCTTAACAAGAAAACCTTTACGTCTAACAGGGTAGATGGGCTTTTCTCTTAAACCATTTTTTTTTTTTTTGTCTTTTGTCATTCAGTAACATCTAGCTATCAAAATACTGCCTGTCTTATCTGCTGGTTGCGGAAGTAGAAAGGTTTAAAGGTCAGTTTTTAGTTCTTGAGTCATTTTACTTACAAAATAATACATGGGTGAGACTAAAGATATTTTACTTAAAGCTAGCAAGTGAATTTTGTCTTTAGAGCTAATGAAATAATAATGAAGTGATTTGCACTGAAACATGCAAATGTTGAACACTGGCAGTGTTGATACATCACATTTCTTGATATAGTTTTGAGCAAAAGAAAGAACTGCTGTATGACCAGACGTTTCTTGTGTCAAGTGCTTCCACTTAACATAGACAGAAAATTGGCACATGAGGCTAAAATGGGATCTAATGCAAGCTATGGTTTGGGTAATGAATATTAATACCCACTTCACTGCTGTCAAAAGAAGAAAGAATGAGCTGAATTTATGGGGTGCATATACATAAATCCCATGTTGAAATGTTTTTTCATTGTTAGGCTACTTAATGTTGGACTTCTTCAACAAAATTGTTTGAGAGTTTTTTTTTTTTTTTTTCCTGCCTGACTTCTTTTGCAGCCAGTATAGTCAGATTTAATGGGTTTGTTTGCTGTTTAGTTACACTTTTCACTGTGATGCAATATGCTTTAACACATAAACACAATCGATGAATAAAAGCCCGTACATGAATACACATGGTCAAACACAGGGCAGTTTGTTTTCAAAATGCTGCCCATTATTCTTATTATTATGGGAAGTATTAACAGAAGTAGTAACAGTGAGGGAATGTATTTCTGGCAGTTCTGCAGACATAGAGGTGCAGTTGAACTTTTTACCCTAATTACTTTCCTACTAATGCCTCCAGCCTGCCGGAATCACTGTGGCTCCCCCCAGGCCCCCAAGAGGCTCTGATGTGGCGAGTGTTTGTGTGTGGTGGGGGTGGGCGTGAGAGGGACTCTGGGTTTGAGCAGAGAACCAGTAAGAGTTATAAAACAAAACAAATAAGGAAGAATAGAGAAAAAAGATTGCAGTACAGTTTTTAATTTCCCTTTGTAATGGATTTGTTAATACATGCAGTTTACATGCAGTCATCATGGGCATGAATGCCATGGAAAGTTTATGCTTTTAATGATTTCTTTGAACTGTTCTTTTTACAGGGGGAATGATTGTACAGCTTAAAAAAAAAGAACTGGATGAACCAGTTTGAATTTATTTAGGATTTTCTCTAATCTACACAGGGTCAAAAGCATGCACACAGGCTCAGATATACATTCCCAATAATATTTGGTTAAATCTCCATTAGCAAGTTGCACCTCAACCAGACTGTTTTAGTAGCCATCAAGAAGTTTCTGCCATAATTCTGGCTGGATAGTTGACCATTCTTTTTGGCAGAATTGGTAACATTTATTTAAAATGGTTGGTTTCCTGGTGCTGAACCAGCTTTTAAAGATAGTCCACAACTTTTCAATAAGGTTGAAATCAGGAATTTGGGAAGCTATTCAAGAAGCTTAATGTTAGCTTGCTTTATCCATTCAAAAACCAGTTTTGATGTGTGCTTGGATTCAGTGGCCTGTTGGAACACTCAATTATGTCTAATCTTCAACCTTCATTATTCCATTCACTTTGTGCAGTGTGCCAGTACCAGTGACAGTAAAAGAGTCCCAGAGCGTAATACTATGTCCACCTTGGTGCAGTATTCTTTGTTTTGAAAGCCTTACCTTTACTTCTCCAAACATACCCCTTGTCATTGTGGCCAAATGGCTCAGTCTTCATCTGGACTGACCACAAAACTTTTCTCCAGAACTTTTTGGCTTGTACATGTGGACAGGCACAAATTGAGCTTTAAGGTGGGGATTTTGGAATCGGTGCTTTCTCTCTGTCCATGGTGATGTAAAACGCTTCACTGTGGACAGTGAATCCAATGAGTCCTGTCAAAGAAATCCTTTTTTTTGCTAGTAAAGAGAAACTACTACTACTCAATCACCCTTGGCCGTTTGTCCCATTTTGATCTTGGAACTTCCAGGTCATACTCGGCACAGATGTTCCTGTATACTATGCCGGCCACTTGGTTATGGTGTTCCATGTATACCCTACCTGCTAGCATCTTGCACCCTGCTGTTATGTGCTGGGTTGTCTTAGGGGCATCTCTGCACAGCCTGCACCTGGGGTCTTGCCTGGTGTGGTAGACCCTAGACTCTATCGATCTTGTGCTCAGAGCTTGTTCTTGTGCTGCCATGATTTGTGCCTCTGTGCTGTCTGTCAGTCCAGCCTTGTCCAGCCATTGGTAGGATTTCTCTACGTCAGCCACTTTTTCTATCTGCCAGTGGTACATGCCGCACAGAGGCCTGTCCTTACATGATGGTTCCTGTTCTTCCTCCTCCTCTTTCTCGGGTTTCTGCTGCCTGAGGTACTCACTAAGCACATGATTCTTTATGGCCATCTTCCTGATGTATTCATGGATCTTTGTTGTTTTGTCTAGGATAGTGGTTCTGACACTCACTACTCCTCGGCCACCTTCCTTCCGCTTAGAGTACAGTCTCAGGGTGCTGGATTTGGGGTGAAACCCTCCATGCATGGTAAGGAGCTTTCTTGTCTTGACATCATTGGCTTCTATTTCCTCCTTTGGCCAGCTTATTATCCCAGCAAGGTATCTGACAGCTGGCAGGGCGTAGGTGTTGATAGCCCGGATCTTGTTCTTCCCATTCAGCTGACTCTTCAGGACTTGCCTTACTCTCTGCAGGTACTTGGAGGTTCCAGCTTTCCTAGCGGCCTCTTCATGGTTCCAATTTGCCTGTGGGATTCCAAGGTACTTGTAGCTGTCCTCAGTGTCTGCAATGTTGCCTTCTGGTAGTGGAATCCCCTTACTTCTGATTACATTTTCTCTCTTAGTTACCATCCAACAATACTTCTCCAATCCGAATGACATTCCAATATCATTGCTGTAGATCCGTGTAGTGTGGATCAGTGAATCAATATCTCATTCATTTCAGGCATACAACTTGATGTCATCCATGTAGAGGAGGTGGCTGATGCTCACTCCATTCAGTAGTTGGTATCTGTAGCCGGTCTTGTTGATGATCTGGCTGAGGCGATTCAGGTCTATGCAGAACAGCAGTGGGGATAGAGCATCTCCTTGGTAAATCCCACACTTGATGGTGACTTGTGCAGTTGGCTTGAAGTTGGCCTCTAGTGTTCTCCACATTCCCATGGAGTTCTTGATGAAGGCTCTTAGGGCCCTGTTAATCTTGTATATTTCTAGGCATTCCAGGATCCATGTGTGCGGCATCGAGTCATCAGCTTTCTTGTAATCAATCCAGGTGGTGCACAGATTGGTCAGTCTAGTCCTACAGTCTCAAGTGACTGCTCTATCTATTAGTAGCTGGTGTTTGGCTCCCCTGGTATCTCTGCCATTTGTTTTCTGGGCCCCGCTCATGTATTGTGCCACATGCATTAGCTGCTAAAAGCCAACAGGAATGCTGAGCAGAGCAGCAAAAGCAGAGGAGGATGAATCACGTTGTTAACATCAGATGGTGCTTCCCTGGGCACGTGACAGTGAAGGAGAGGATCTGCTGTCCGAATATTGAACTGCTGGCGGCAAATCTACGACCCTATTATATACCCAGGGAGTTCTCACACGCCATTGCTGTTTGTATTTATGTTCCTCCGCGGGCGGAGGCTGAGACAGTATGAGCCAACAGGTCTGTGGACGACGCCATCAACCTGACTCTGCACTTCATCCTACAGCATCTGGACTCCCAGGGAACCTACGCCAGGATCCTGTTTGTGGACTTCAGCTCTGCCTTCAACACCATCATCCCTGATCTCCTCCAAGACAAGCTGTCCCAGATGAATGTGCCAGATCCCATCTGCAGGTGGATCATTGACTTCCTGATGAACAGGAAGCAGCACGTGAGGCTGGGGAAGAATGTCTCGGACTCCCGGACCATCAGCACTGGCACTCCTCAGGGCTGTGTCCTCTCTCCTCTGCTCTTCTCCCTGTATACCAACTGCTGCACCTCTGACCACCAGTCTGTCAAGCTTATTAAGTTTGCAGACGACATGACTCTCATCGGACTCATCTCAGACGGGGACGAGTCGGCCTACAGGATGGAGGTCAAACGTCTGGCGTCCTGGTGCAGCCACAATAACCTGGTACTGAACGCCCAGAAGACAGTGGAGATTATAGTGGACTTTAGGAAGCACACAGCCCCTCTACCCTCCATCATCCTGACTGACACCCCCATCACCACAGTGGACTCTTTTCGCTTCCTGGGAACTACCATCACCCGGGACCTCAAGTGGGAGCCCACCATCACCTCTGTCGTCAAAAAGGCCCAGCAGAGGATGTACTTCCTGCGGCAGTTGAAGAAATTCAACTTGCCAGCAAGGACCATGGTGCAGTTCTATACTGCCATCATTGAGTCCATCCTTACCTCCTCCATCACTGTGTGGTACGCTGGAGCCACCACTAGGGACAAACAGAGACTACAGCGCGTTGTGCACTCTGCTGAGAAGGTGATTGGCTGTAACCTCCCATCTCTCCAGGACCTGTACACCTCCAGGACACTGGGGCGTGCAGGTCGGATCACAGCCGACCACTCTCACCCTGGGCACAGACTTTTTGACCCTCTCCCCTCAGGCAGGAGGCTACGGTCCATACGGACCAGAACCTCCCGCCATAAGAACAGTTTCTTCCCCTCTGCTGTTGGACTCATGAACAATTACCCTAAGACTGTTACCACCACCCTCCACAAACGCTGATGACCCTATGTCTATGCACCTGTCTGATTGCACTGATGTACATATTAGTGGAATATAGTCTACATTCTTTTATCTTTTAATTAGTCTCTGCACTGTATATTTTGTAATTTTGTAATATTGTGCTATAGTTATAGCTCTAATATCTCTGTATATTTGCAATTTGTATACTTGTATATTGTCTTATAGTTTTTATACTTATTTGTTTTTTTTTTTCTGCAAGCACGAAGTACCGCAGCAATTTCCTAATGCTGTGAACCTGTTCACCCATATGGCAATAAAACCTTCTGATTCTGATTCTGATTCTGATTCTGATGTGACATCATAAACACATCCATCGCAAGGCTACAAAGGCAGCATCCAGACGCATTCATTGTTTTATCAGGAGATTTCAACCACACTACCCTGGATTCAAAACTGTCTGCTTTTTCACCAGTATGTTAACTGTCCCACCAGGAAAAACAGAGCAATAGATCTCGTGTTATCCAATGTAAGTGATGAGTACACTGTCATCCCTCTGCCACCACTGGGAAAATCTGACCACAATCTTATCTACCTACAGCCTCAGTATAAACCTTGTGTCCAAAGACAACCTGGGACAATGCGTCCCTTCAGGAAGTGGTCTCATAAAACAGAGGAGTCTCTCAAGGACTGCTTGATTAGTGACTGAAGTGTAATGCAGAATTCATTACAGGAGAGGATACTGAGGGGTTCACACACTGCACAACGGACGGCATAAACTTCTGCATGAACATCTGCGTGAACATTGTTATTTCTCTTAGAACTGTATGCTGCTTCACCAGCAAGCCCTGGATAACCAGTGACATCAAAGACCTTTTGAATAAGAAGAAGTAGTCCTTTAAAGAAAAGAACCAGGAGGGCCTCAGGAGCGTACAAAGGGAACTCAAAAATTGCTTAAAGAAGGCCAACGAGTTCCACAGGAGTAAGGTCAAGCTGAAGCTGCAGGAGAATAATGTTGTCATGATACGCAGGGGAATGACGGACAGCATTTGTGTTGTACCTTGTCAACCTCTAGTAGTGAGAGCAGTTGCTTCTTTTGTATGTTGGAATAATGAGCTACGAGTTGTTTCGATATCAGTCTGGATGTTGGATGTCGAATCCATAGGTCCCACATCCTCTTCATGTAACCCCTTTCACTAGGATTACATGTGTATGTATAATCTCATGGGGTTACAAGAAAAAGGGGTTACAAGATGAGATGAGAATCATGAACTGTTGGAATCCAAGAGTTCCTGATTCTCATCTTGTCCATTTATCCGAGGTAGGCTTAGGTAGCATCGGGGCCTTATTGGATGCACACTCTGGCTGGGATTTGAACCTCCGACCTCTTGTTCCAAAGACAAAGACAATAATGTTGCCACTACACATAAATTTCTAGGTATTTGATGAGATAAGACCTCATGAGTAATCAGCTTGTGTAACAATGTCTGTGAGGCTGAGAAAAATCAGATTGTGTTCAAATTTTGGTACTCAAAATGCATGCACATTAGTGCACATTTTGAAAGATGATACAACATTGGCGTATTTAAATATAGCATTTTTGAAAACTAATGCAAACAATAATTTCCCTAATACAAGCAAACAACCAGATGTCTGTCTGTGAGGTTTTACCTTTCCGGTCTATAGACTCCAAAACCATAAGGAGTTGAGCCATGAATTTGGCATATATGTTCTTTATTCTTCAAAGATGAGCAACACAAAATTTGTCGCCCACACAGACAAACGTGTGTGTGGGCGTTTGTCTGTGTGGTTGTATCTTTCCAGTCTGTAGACTCCAAAACCGCTAGGAGTTTAGCCATATGTGTTCTTTATCCTTCAAAGATGTGCAACATGATATTCATATTCCTGAATGTTTGGTACCCTTTGTGCTCTTTGGCTGTATTTATCTGAAGTGGAAAGTAAACAACATGGAAGATTTCAGGCTGCTAATGCTATGATAATATATCCTAATGATAAGTAGCCTATTTCCCATGCCTGATTGGCTTAGCCTATCATATTGTACTGTGTGATTTGCTTGACCATTATTGACTGAAATAGAGAAAATAGGGATTCCCCATATCTAACAACTGCCCTGGTTCACTGAGCAGCTGGCAGTAGCCAGATAGTGAGAAACTGGGGAATCCTAAATTTTTAGGTAAAGAGCCAGTCTGTTTATAGTAACATCAGTTCTAGGCCCCAGCCATTCATGATTAGACAGTGATGCCATCTTCTGATTGGCTGAGTATAGTATTTAATGTTCATCAGGGAGACTCATGGCCAAATATAGTACAGACTATGTCTCGTCATTAAGCAAAATTAAGCCACACCTACTGCTCAGCAGTATTGCTCAAATGTAAACAACATATTTGCATTATGTTTTGTACATGGCTGCCTTATGATTATAGTGATGTTACACATAATGCATTGATATCAGCAGATTATGTTCTATGGGTGGATTATGTAATATGTGTAATATATGTAATATAATGTGAATACTTTGTAAGTATGCATTATATCTGTCTTATTGCTATAGAAATAGAAAGACATAATTTAAAATACAACCTTGTAGAATAATGCAATATGTGCTGTCTCAAATTTGTTTACAATGGAAATTTTTTGTCTGTTCTAGGATGTGGTTACCAGAAAGCATTTGTAGAAATGTTAAAGATAATCGCAGAATATTAATGTCTTACAGTATGCTTAAATTAGTTTTTGTTTAAAGAGTATTTTCTATATTAAAACACATTTTTGCTGTAATATGTATTATATCTTAAGTATATAACTATTTTGGATAAAGGTTTAGCACAAGGCCTCCAAATTAGGTCAAAATAGTTTTGCAGAAGGCAATAAGATGTCTTCTGAAGGTTTTCCTGTTATGAAAAGGGGGTGTAATGTTATCCTGACTTCTAAATTTATTTTATATTTTCATTAATGTTGGGAGGAATTCCCTATTGGTGATGGGTCTTGTTTTAATATTTAAATGCCCATATCATTGAATCCCCATGGAATTACCATTCCTTAGAATTTCAACAGTCTCCATTTGGAGTATCAGAGTTCTTTCCTTCAGCAGAAACAGCCTCAACTTCCCAAACTGAGCTTGTATTTGTGTAGCATTTCCACAGTATGTAATTGTCGTTTATATTTGGGGAGCCTGTAAAACAGCAGTAGGAAATGTGGTGACGTCCCTTCCTTATAAATTAATTTATTTGCCTGCCTTTTAATTCCTCTAAGGCTTCCATCTTATGTTTTCCACAACCACATGAAATCTTGTGGTTTTGATCTCCTGGTTTAGTTCACATTCATGAAAAGATGTGTGCAGATTCTCTCAAACAGAGGAAACGTGCTCATGGAATAAACTCAGTATTGATGTGAAAATTAAAATAACAGATGTCAATATGTTTCATCAAGGAGGAAGTACACAGAATAGACAGATGATAATGGCACAATAATAAGACGTGTGCAATTCATAGTAGTCGTAAATGACCATTGTAAACCGTTGTGTAGCTAAAATTAAGATACACATGATGACACATTAAACATTGTGGTGTTAAGTTTTCTACATGTGGCACTGTAGAACAGAAAAATGACTCAAGCAGCCAGCGTTTACTGTAGGGCCATCTCAAATAGTTACACATTCAGCAAGAGTGCCCTATACTTGCTTTATGCCCACAGCAATTTAAGATCAGAAAATTCCAAATTTAGACTATCCCAGGCTAACCTCAACTATGTGGTTGATCCTCTTTTCCTCTGAAAGTGAAGCTGTGCCCTGCAGGTGCTGGTAGTTTGAATAGTGACACCAACAATTAAATTTCTTAAAGAATAAAATGCTTTTCTAAACACACAGTGTTTGGGTATCCTTTGATGGAAATGTTGGCAAATTTGTTGTTATCATTCTTGCCCAGACTGAGAGCCTTGACTATGATCAGGTTTTTGGTTTAAAATACCTAAGTGACTTTACTATGAAATTAAATGCAGACATTCATGTTTCCCAGAAAACAAATTCTGTTTGACTGTGTTCATCCCTTAAATTTTAATTTAACTTGACAAGCAGGCAGTCATCCAACTTTATGCAACCCCCTTATTTTTTTTCATCAGAAGCCATTATAAAATATCTAAAAAAAAAAAAAAAAAAAGTCCTTTGAATTAGGTGCAGAGATTCTAGTTTCTCTGATTTAGTCATAAGAAGTAAGGTGAGGGTTAGGATTAGCCCTAGTTTTTATGTGTGATTGCATCGTATGCCTATACTTCATACAGCTGGAATCATATCTAATCACAGAATAAACAAACAAGACAAAGAATTTTGACCAACAATTCATTGCCAAATGGCATTCTAACTGAAGTTTGCCACCTAGCCCAAGTGTTCTGAGGTGTAGCGTCTTCTTTATGACATATCTCACAACAGATTAAGTTAACAGAAATGTAATTTCTCTCTCTAAACATGTTGGAGAGAGTGTGAAATCAGGCATGTTGTATAAAGTGCTTTGAGTGCTCAAGTAGAGTGGAAAAGCACTATATAAGAACCAGTCCATTTACCATGTTCTGTTGCCATCTTGCATTTTGCCGGTTCTGTATCTGACGAGCCTTTTATGTTTTCTCCTTATTTTTGGAGTAGCTTCTTGTCCTGTCAGAAGAAGTAAATGAGCCAAGCCTCTTTTCCTCCATCTCCCTCATTTTGTATCCTTTCAGACCCAAGGGCCAGTTTGAGTAATAGTAATTGACACATTGATCTAATAGGGCTATCATAATAGGCCTGTTACTGAGCTGGGCAATGGTGCTCGGCGTCACCTTAACATGTGCAAGGACTGACATCCCGCCATGATCCATAATGATAATTGTGATTTAGCCTTGCTTTCAACCTACGCCCCAGTGTCCCCGGCATCAGGAAATCTTATTACATCTGACCCCACATTGCCTCCATTAGAACTGGGTCATTTGTTAAAATACTGCAAAAGCAAAACAATTGAACCCTGTGCCATTTTGATTCTATAACAGTGGGTTATCATTGTCCCTTTGAATCAATTCCAGAGGCCCATTTTTCGGGATAGAGCTTTGAATTGGATTGATCGGACTCCGATAATGCTGAAATCAATGATGCAGCCACCTGAAAGTAAATTATCGTTGAGTGAAATTTTTGTATTAATCTTAATGCCAGTATTCTTGATTGGTAATGGTAGCTGTGCTCGCAGGGCGAGGACCATTGAAATGTTGATGGAGACATTAACTGTCAGGACAGAAAAATGAAACCAGGATTCTTAGAAACTTTTTTCTATGACACATGTTCTATCTTCCTAAGGAAGCAAGGTTCACTGGGACTGGAGGGAAGATTAGCTGAGTTAGCATCCAGTCAGTATCTCTCATATATACAGAAAGACTCCGTATACACATAGTCCTGGGACAGTGTTTAAAATCTGGGCTTGGGTTGCGCCCCACGTTCTCATTTGACGCCTTTGCTGTCCAGCTTGGGAAACAAATATACAGTGCTAGCTGCAGTGAAAAGAACTTTTAATGCTTCAGCATACCAAGACATTTCAGATAATTCCATGCTCCCAACTTTGTGGGAACAGTCTGTTCCAACATGAGCAAGGTCCATAAAGACATGGATGAGTGAGTTTGGTGTGGAAGAACATGGCCTGCACAGAATCCTGACCTCAACGAGATAGAACACCTTTGGGATGAATTAAAGCAGAGACTGCGAGCCAGGCCTTCTCGTCCAACATCAGTGTCTGACCTCAAGTGCACTTCTCGAAGAATGGTCAAAAATTCCCATAAACACACTCCTAAACCTTGTGGAAAGCCTTCCCGGAAGAGTTGAAGCTATTATAGCATGCTGTGATTATAGCATATTGCAGCACGCTTTAAAATGTTGCAGTTTTATAGCATGTATAAAAAATTTCTCATGTTTGTCCTTTTGGCAGAGGTGGTGAATCAGTCTCTTAGAAAAAGTGCTTGGCTGCCTGTCCAGTAAGTGATGCAGAGGTTGGTAATGATTATTTATGATAGATAGTTCAGCGACCTCCTCTTTACTTCACCTTCGGAAATGTCCATTTTCCAGCCAAACACAGCGCCAGCCACCAGCCCTGATTATGAGCCATTTGTAGGTGCAGAGTAAAGTCTCACTCTGACCTGCTGCTCAGTACAACTGCTGTTATGTGGAATTATTATTGATCCAGCATTTTGTAAAAAGCCCTGTCAGCAAAATTGTGATTCAGAGAGGTGTAATAAATAAATGAATTAATAAAGAAATAAAAGTTTTTGTTTTATGAAAATGTTGTACATTTCATGTAAATTGATGACCACTTGTCCTCAGCACTGAAGTGCAGAAAAACTAAAGAATACGAATAACTTTTAATGATCTCAGAGGGAAATATGTCTGACATAGCTCATTTGTATGCAAATTGAAAAGCCTGGTGCATGGTGGTTATGAATGTTTTCTTTGTATCTCCATTTTACAACGGCAAGAGAGGGGAGTCTTCCAGTACTGATATTTTTTTGTTCCATAAAGATGTTATAAAGTGGGCAATCAGAATTGTTCAGGATGGCTTCTAACATCTTAAGTGAGCATTTTGGTTGCATACCAACTGCCAGTAATTCAGTATCAGGACAACACGTTTTCTCCTAGACAGTTTAGTGCAGGATTACACCATCTCTGGTTCACAAATAAAGCCAGACCCCCACTTTTTTTCCCGCCACTAGTTTTAGCATCTCTCTCTGACTGTAAGAGGGTGAAACCAGGTAGATCCACTTTAGAATCTGAGATTCAACCATGTTTTGGTAAAACACGTGAGACTGCTCTCATGGTATAGTCTTCACCAGTATTTCCAGCTCATCACTTTTCCCACGATGACTGTTGGCAGAAAGGACTTACATCTTCCCTTCCAAGCCTTTGCAGCAGCATGGCAACCACAAAAACACATCTTTATCTCAGCTGGAATAGGGTGGTATCTTCCAGATTTGCTCCATTTCAATGTAAAAAGCTCTTCTCTTAAGTAAACTCTTCTCTCCACAGAAATATCTTGACAAAAACAAAAGCAAATATTGATTAAAAATACAACAAAAATAAAATTTGAATAAAGATCAGAGCTACCAGAGTTTGCTGCTACCTGCTGAAGTGCATGTTCTAGAATATGTAAAATTATGTATGTAGTCTATTAAACAAAGAGATGCTGCCTTAATACTGCAGATAGGTCTGCTACTTTTACTTTATACTTTTTTTTTTTTTGATTGTGGTAGATACAAAAGCCAATTAGATCAAGTTTCTTCCACAATGTATGCCATTAATATTTGTCCATTTTTTTGGTCACCGTTACATCGGTGGTAACAATACTATGTAACCAATACTTATTCTGTGTACCTGGATCTAGGCCTCTCATGCACAGTATGCTATCATGAAGAGCTTTTGAGTCTATGTTTTCACCTGCATTTTTGATCTCTGAGCCCTAGATCACAGTCCTCTTGAATGCTACACTCCTACATGCCATAATGAACAAGTTCAGATTTTTCTATCTTCAGCTCTTCTTTAGCAAGTGCATATAGAAAACCTTTCACAAATACCAGTTTGTGGGAACTGACTTTAGGTTTCACATTGATGATGTGGATGATGGCCCAATAGACAAAAGATGTTAAACGCAGCACAAATACACCACAAGTGTACATAAGAACCATGGAAACATGGGTGGAATAAGTGAACAGAGAAAAGGGAGGGTGAAGAAAAGCCTGGAAAGACAAGTTGGGTGCTCTATCACCAGATCCATTAAGAACTTCCAGCATTTGAAAATGTAAGGTGCATTCACAGTGCCAAAAGCATTGTGTGAAAAATGTGTCAGCCTTGTTTACTTAACTGAAACTTGAGGGATGACTGTGTCGCTGCAAAGGGATCTGACAAAAATAATGCTGGATCAGTCAGCAAATACTGAGCGTATGCTCAGATTTTTCCTTGATGCAGTGCAGCATCATTCCATAACTGGCCTGTTGGTCAATCAAATATAGCAGATGGATATTCCATGAAATTTGTTTGTACACAATATCATTCAAATACAGTATTTAAAGGTGAGCCAGAAAGCCTGCTCTCATAGAAAGGGGCAAGATATGCTAAACTGTGCTAAGTGTGGGCATTTTCTGAGAGCCTGTCCTTTCAGAGACGTGCTTTATTATACATGCAAAGAGTGATAGAACTGGTTAGAAAATGTGCTTGAGAAATCATTTCAGGTCCACATATGTGTGCCGCTAATGGAATCTATAAATTAGTCAGTCGTTAGTGTTGTTGTAACACATGAAGGTTCTCATTTGAATACAGTGTTACAACAAATTAAGCCCTTGCTTGCTGTGACCCACGGATGCTCATAAAAACACCCTTAATCTTGTTACTTATCTGTAAATACTTCCACGATCAGGACACTATTGTGATCAGTTGATAATTTTGCGTATATTTTGCTAGTTTTCTGTATGGTTTGCCTTTGGAACTTTACACAGTGGCTGCATGTGATAGTTTTTTGGGGTTTTTTTTGCATTTTGTTAGCAGTGGAGAGAGACAGGAAATGGGGGGGGGGGGGGGGGGGGGATACAGGGGAACACATGCAGGCAAATTGGCGACAAGCCGAGACTCGAACCTGCGCCGCCCGCACCGCAACACGCGGCATACGTATGTGCTCGCCGGCTTCACCACTAAGCCACCCAGCTGCATGTGATAGTTTTGAATGAGAGAGGCAGATTTCTTTCCTCATAAATAACAGAAGCAATAGTAATGACTGGCACTTCATATAGATCCTGACACAGGAGTCGGTCATTGGAGCAGGGTGTGCTGCTGGAATATTTAGCATGGCTGAGAATGTGCTTCCCTTAGGCAGTTATATTAGAAAGCATTGCATACATTTTCATTGTTATGCAGATGATACCCAGGTTTATCTATCCATGAATCCAGATGGCACACATCAATTAGTTAAGCTGCAGGAATGTCTTAAAGACATAAAGGCCTGGATGCTTCTAAATTCAGATAAAACTGAAGTTATTGTACTACAATACAAATATTAGAAACATGGTGTCAAACCAGATACTTACTCTGGATGGCATTACTTTGGCCTCCAGTAACACTGTGAGAAATCTTGGAGTCATTTTTGACCAGGATATGTCCTTCAATGCACATATTAAACAAATACGTAGGACCGCTTTTTTGCATTTGTGCAATATTTCTAAAATTAGAAACATCGTGACACAGATGTTTCACTCTGTATTATTGTAGGGTCTTTACCCACAATACAAAGCACCTTGAGGCGACTGTTTGTTGTGATTTGGCGCTATATAAATAAAATTGAATTGAATTGAATTGAAAAGCTAATTTATTCATTTATTACTTCTAGGCTGGACTATTGTAATTCATTATTATCAGGCTGTCCTAAAAGCTCCCTGAAAACCTTCAGCTGATCCAAAATGCTGCAGCTAGAGTACTGACAGGGACTAGAAACAATATATTTCTACCCTATTGGCTTCTCTTCATTGGCTCCTTGTGATTCATAATAGATTTTAAGCTTCTTCTCCTCTCTTCTTCTGTGGAACCAGCTCCCAGCTTGGATTCGGGAGACAGACACCCTCTCTATTTTGAAGATTAGGCTTCCTTTCCTACTCCTCCTTTCCTAGGCTAACTTTCCTTTTTGATAAAGCTTATAGTTAGGGCTGGATCAGGTGACCCTGAACCATCCATTAGTTATGCTGCTAGGCTTGGGGGGCTCCCATGATGCACTGAATATTTTTCATTCACCTCTTTATACTTTGTTTACAACCCGGTTTGCATTTAATCATTAGTTATTATTAATCTCTGGCTCTCTTCCACAGTGTGTCTTTTGTCCTCTCTCTCTCCCCTCAGCCCCAACCGGTCGAGGCAGATGACCCCCCCTCCCTGAGCCTGGTTCTGCTGGACGTTTCTTCCTGTTAAAAGGGAGTTTTTCCTTCCCACTGTTGCCAAGTGCTGCTCATAGGGGGTCATTCTGACT
Organism: Archocentrus centrarchus; assembly: GCF_007364275.1. NCBI lineage: Eukaryota > Metazoa > Chordata > Actinopteri > Cichliformes > Cichlidae > Archocentrus > Archocentrus centrarchus. The sequence goes on from NC_044358.1 coordinate 3,057,518, forward strand.
GTTGGGTCTCCTCTGTCATTATTGTAGAGGCTTTACCTTACAATATAAAGCACCGTGAGGCAACTATTTTTTTTAATTTTGTGCTATATGAATAAAATTGAATTGAATTGAATCTGTGTCTTCTAATGGATGAAGGTCTTCCCAATGATGAGGTCTTCATTTGAATAATGTCCAGATTTCCCTCAGTGACTTGGTCGTAGCTGTATGCTTTTGAAGTGTAATTCTCAGTGGTGTCTTCCACTGACTGTATTCAGTAAAGGAGGTTCCTCATTGATCATGCCAACTTTCCTTATTCACTCTTGCTATAGGAGTATAATTAGTGCTGGCATGCAGCTGTTTTTGTGCCTTTTTGAATCATGTTTTTAATTTTTAACTAAGAACTCCATTCAACAAAATTCCAATTTTTGCATCCAGTTGTTTCAGGCACACTCTAACCTGCTTTGAAAGTCATTGTTATGGTTTAGAACCAGACTATTGCCTCCCATTTGTACAAAAAGTATTCATGCTGAGACTGATGAGGTGTATATCTACACTCAGTATGCACAAGCAGACTAAATGGACTGTTGAAAGCACTTCATCCTATGGCTCAAAAACAAAACTAATACTACAGTTCACCCCTGGAGCCTCAGCCAACACGGCACCACAGGCCCTGCCAAGGTTGACAGAGAATTGAAGACCAGTAGAGGCGTTCCTTGCAGAGACAGAGAAGGGGCACAAGGGACAGGGGGTAGTGGAGGGAAGTCTCTTGATTAAGATTTATGTCTTAATTTTCCTTTGCTAGCAGCCATTCCCTGCTGTAGGATAAGCTCCCTCATGCACCCCTCTTCTTTGCTGTGATGATAGAAGGACTTCTAGTAAATGTGTTTCGTGACAAAGCACTTCCCCTGCTGCCCTTTATGTTACTTCCTTTCACGCTGGACTCCCAGAAGGGGTAGGGCAGTGGGACATCAGGAAAACAAATGAAGTTTTATGCTTCAAATCTATTTTCTTACATTAGTGCACATCATCACAATGATTGTGTGTTGGTCTGTGAGTGTTCCCAAAATGCCCGTTACCTACATCTCACTACAGTGCCTGAATGCCTCCCCAGATGGAGTTTGCTAACATACTGCTCATGCTAAGCCTTCTATGTAGTAAATACTTTAAGCTTTGCTCCAAAATTTTAAATATCTTAATATTTGGATAATATAAGCCATATGTACTGGTTACTCTAAGAGTGATGAATACACAACTGGTCAAAAGTATTCCCAAAACTACTTAAGTTTAGGCAGTCCAAGTCCAGTTTCAAAATGGTCAACTGATAAAAAAGTTTTAGACATCAGAATCAGAAAATTTAAGTATAAAACAGGACTTTTAAGTTAAAACACAATTTCTACAGATGTAATTCTATTGATTACTTACAAAACCTGTCTGTAACATAGACCAATATTAGTTTGGGATTAGTGGGATTGAAAGGTGAAAGCAAAGAAACCTACAATTTTGGCGAGAACTTTCCAAACAATGTTTTATTTGCATTCTACAAAGAATGTCAGAAGTGTGTTGCTTGAAGAGTCAAAAATTCGGTTTGATTTTGGATTTAAGATTTCCATAATGTATTTTTTCTAAATCTAATAATTCTCTGGGTTATGGTTTTATTTCAGAGATATGATGCAATTGAAATTTCAGTTGCAAGTGGAAAAACTTGTGTTTGTAGACTTTGGGCTGCTAATGTTTGTGTAATTAAAAAGTCTGAAGTCTATACATTTTTCAAACACTGACTTTGCCCTTTTCTGTTCTGACCAGGACAAGCCCTCCCTACTGCTGCGCTGACCTGTATTCTCTAAGGACAGGGGAAATGGTTAAATCAATTCAGTTCAAAACACCTATCTATGATCTCCACTGCAACAAACAGTAAGTTCAACTAAACAAATAAGTAAATAAATAGAATATCTGATTTTGTCATGTACAGTCATCCCTTGCTATATTGCGGTTCACTTATTGCGGCTTCACTGTATCGTGTTTTTAAAAAATATATATTATTTAACTCCCCATTACTATGTTCATCACTCGGACAGGGAGATCAGTTATGCCTACGCCTTTAGCAGAAATAGAAGATACCGAGGGTGAAGATACCACACCGCCTGATGAACTGGTGCATTAAGAAGAGCTGTAATGCTCTTCTTGGTTGTGCAGTACTGTACGTTCACATCATTGTCATCACCTTCATTGCCATCCCATCAGTACTGCACAGCTACATAATTCATCATCTTCATCATTCAAGTTGTAGTAAGACAGTGGGGAAGGTTTATAGGAGTATGGGAAGGGTTTATAATGTCGTAAAATATATATAAATAATAAAATAAATATAACGCCACTACTTCACGTATCTTCACCTATCGGTATCTGGAACGTAACCCCCGCGATATGTGAGGGATCACTGTAGTGCCTTTTTATCTTCATCATATTAATAGTTTTCTTTCCTTCTCACAGTATTCTTGTTGTGAGCCTACAAGAGAAGATTGCAGCCTTTGACAGTTGCACATTCACCAAGAAGTTCTTTGTTACAAGTAAGAATATTAAACACACAATATTTTGATTCTGCTGGATGGAAATTTTAATTCTACAAAAAAATTGCCAAAGTTGTCCTATTGTTATACTATAATGCTCAAAAGAAATTAAAGGAACACTTTCAAAAGATGTCAGATCTCAATGGGGTGGGGGGTGTCCTCTTTATATTTATACTCATATGGACTGGGTAATGTCATAGGAATGAAAGGATGCCACATCTTTTGATTGAAATGAAAATCATCAGCCTACAGAGGACTGAATTCAAAGACACCCTGAAATCAATGTGAAAAAATGATGCAGCAGGCTATTCCATCCATCCATTTGCCAAAATTTCATTGCAGCAACTCAAAATGGTACTCAGTAATCCGTATGGCCCTCACCCTGTCTGACAACATCGGGGCATGCTCATAATGAGACGACAGATGGTGTCCTGGGGGATCTCCTTCCATATCTGGATCAGGGAATCGGATAGCTTCTGCACAGTCTGAGGTGCAACCTGACGGTGTTGGATGGACCGAAGCGTAATGTCCCTGAAATGTTTTATTGGATTTAGGTCAGGCAAGCGTGGGGGCCAGTCAGTGGTATCAATTCCTTCATCCTCCAGGAACTGCCTGCATACTCTACTTCACATGAGAACAGGCATTGCCATGCACCAGCAGGAACCCAGGACCCACTGCACCAGCTTAGGATCTGACAGTGGGTCCAAGGATTTTGTCCTGATACCTAATGGTAGTCAGGAGGCCGTTGCCTAGCCCGTAGAGGTCTGTGCATCCCTACATGGATATGGCTCCCCAGACCATCACTGACCCACCACCCAACTTGTTATGCTGAATGATGTTACTGACAGCTTAATGTTCTCCATGGCTTGTCCAGATCCTTTAAACATCTTTAAACATGACAATGAAACTGCTGTCATCTGTGCAAAGCACATGGCACCTGTGGTGGACCTGCCAATCCTGGTATTGTGTGGCAAATGTGAGTTGGGCTGCACAGTGCCAGGCTGTGAGCACATCACCCACTAGAGGAAGTCAGCCCTTCAGGCCACCCTCATGAAGTCTGTTTCTGATTGTTTTCATCATTCACTCCAGTGGCCTATTAGAGATCATTCTATAGGGCTCTGGCAGGGCTCATAATGTTCCTCTTTAGAGAAAGAAGCAGATACTGATCCTGCTGATGGTTTAAAGACCTTCTACGGCCGGATCCAGCTCTTCTAGAGTAATGTCCTGTCTCCTGGAATCTCCTCCATCCAACCTGTGCAACCTCTGTAACGTCCAGGTATTGCTTCATGCTACCAGTAGTGACACAGACCCTAGCCAAATGAAAACCTGATAAAAAAAAAAAACTGAAAAAATGTGGAGGAAAGCATGTCGTGGCCTCCAGCTGTAAAACCATTCTTGTGGGAGACAATCAATCAGAGATTGAACTGATGAGCTGCACCAAGGCCCAATATAAGCCAAATAAGAGGGTTTTTTTGTTTTTTACTTTAAATCATGCAGAGCTACTGTTTAAGGGTGGGGAAAAAAGATAAAGAAATAAAAATTTACAGAATAGACTCTTTTAACTCTCCTAACCTGCTGCATAGTCTAGCAAGAAAAAGGAGAGGTTTTAATAGGTTGCAGAAATCAACTATGATTTGATGTTGATTGTTCTCACATGTTGATTGTTATTATTGTATTGTAGAAATATGTATTTATGAAATGTGGGGCCAAACCCCAGTTCTGTACTTTGTGCAGTAGCACAAACAAACAGTGCCAGTCACGTAAAATTCTTTCTTTAAACCTAATCTTTCCAAACATGATCAGTGAGTCTGTCATGCACGCATCACACAACCCAAACAAACACAAGGCAGATCATTGCTTATAATAAAAGCCACCAAGACCTGCTGGAGCAGAATCCTCTCAAGCATTGCATTGTGACTAAATTGCTTTTATCAAAACAAGATGGCAAGACCGTTCATTTGAACCTCAGCACAGGCAAACTGTTGACAACACAGCTCTTGCATCCTCCTGGCTGTACCTGCCGTCTCTGCTCAGGGAGGCTGTGAAAGAAATGCCAGACTGTATTACAAGGCCATCGCTGTCTACTTAAGTCATTGACTGGAGTAAACTGACCTTACTGGCTGGCTTTAATGTGTCTCCTCTTTGTCTGCCTGCCTTCCCTATCAGCGTCTGGGCAACAGGAAACCAAACATATTCAATAGTTATTAATCGTTTCTGAATGCAGGGGCCTCCTCTTCATAACATCATTTGGTCTGTTTTGGCCATAAAAGCAGTAAACAAAGGGTCTTGTGATGTGGGGAGATCTGCTTTGGATGAGCCATTCTGCCTCACTCTGTGCACTTTTTCTCCAGGGATGTGATGGTGAACATGTCATGTTTTCATGAGCACTTAGTATTTGTCCGTTGTTTATGTTCTTGCTTTACATTTAAATGGTGTGTGTGCTCGTAGCTGGGACTCGCTCAACCCCAGCAACACACTTCCTTTCCCCTCTGCTCAGTCATATTTGACTTTCGAATGGGACAAGTCATAATGATCATGGTTTAGTACCTAATGTGTTTTTACAAAAAGTGTGTGTGTTGTGAATCTTTCCAGAACTGATAATCAAGAAGAAGTCTGCTCTTCATGCACATTTGAAACTAAAAGTATTAAATATATTTACTCTCTGATAAAATGTAACTATAAGTAAGTTGTCAAGCTATGAGCCTTAGTGTGTACGAGTCTTTGAGTTAATTGAGTCTTGGAAATTTTAAGTAAAAATAGAAAGAATTCATTCTGGCCAAATGGGTTTTCCAGGTTGTGGACTGCATCTCCAACCGTCACATGTATATTTCTTAATAATAGAAACTGGGTTCATTGTTCCATTAATGCTTGCAAAGCAGCCGGTTCCATACCCAAACATGATGCTCCCTCCACCATGCTCAGAGAAGTTTTTTGGTGTTGAACGTTGTCCCAGAAGTGTCATCAAATATCCAGGTGGTCTTTTGCAAACTTGAGAGATGCCACGTTTTCTTGGCGAGTACTGGTTTTCTTTATTGTGTTCTTCCATTAACACCATTTTTAATCTGTATGTTTTTCTTATAGTGGTCAGCACAGTCTTCAGCAGAGATTACTGCTGGTGTATTCTTACCATTTGGTTCTTTTGTTGCCACTTTCAAGAAATCACATTTTATGGTTGTATATTGTAAGTGCCTGAACATTTTCTAGCTCAGCCGTGCTACATTTATTTCCCTGAATCTGCAAAGTTTTTTATTTTTTTTAAACATAACTGAAACTCACAGAAGTGTAAAGTTAGTATGGTTTGAGCTTTTAGAAAACTCTGCTTGTGCAAAATATTTTCTTTGTGTGGACCCCGAGTATGTTAGACAAGATGGTACTTTCATTTAGAAATGGATGATTTGAGAAGCTTCTTTGCTAATTAGATTTCTCATTCATCTTTTTTAAATGGAACAATTAAAGTGGACTAAAGCAGCCAGGACATTTAGTGTAATGTTGAGACAGTGCAACTGTCTTTCAGATATTCTTGCCTTTAACACCTGTATAAAACCCAGGCACATGCATGGCTGTCTTCATGCAGGCTGACCAGTTTTGCTAGTACACTTTTGGACTACTAGAAAGTGAGTGACTCTTGCTGAGGTTACTTTCATGCATTCTGATCACATTCACTTTTACAGATTGGCTGTCCTTTGTTCATTTTCTGCTCAATCTTAATTTCAGTTTTATATAAATAACAGCTGTTCCAAACAGCCCCCACCTGCTGTATATTGTAAGATGAAGTCCTTGCAGTATTTTCCTTATCTTGTTGTATGTTGGTGCAGTAACAGTTAAGGCTTTCTAATGTGTACTTCTAACACTGAATACTGACTTTTGAATATTGAAGATTTTTGTAGATGCCATTCTGCTCCAATCTGTTTATTTTAACGATATGTCTGTATTTTGTGTAATATTACCAGCACACTACAACTTATTTTTCAAGTTGGCCATTAAGCATGTTGTGGCTCATAAAAATGATTTTGCTGGCTTGGGTGAAAACCATTATAAGAGAAACTACATACTTGATGTACAGATTATGACAGTTTGACAGATGTTCTTGGTTTTGTTGAAGTGGTAGCAACTATAGACCCTTTTTGGCAACTTTTCTTGATTCACTTTTGTATGTTTTTGGTTTCTGGCATAGCGAACATTTAACACAGCTGAAAAAAGTATAACTAGGAATATCAGAGAAGAAAGATCAGCTAAGGTCTTGCAGGGTTGGGCCTTCAAAAGCCTAAAAACAACTTATTCTCTTCTGATTCCATCCATCATGTCTGTTTCCTCTTCTCGCTCAGCCAGAGGATCTGCCCAGGAAGTCAGATGTGCTTTCTTGCTGCCTGGGCTCCCCTTGGCCTTGGAGGGGGAAAAAAAAAAAACTTCCCTGGGCTTACCAGCAGCCCTTGTGGCTTACCTCAACCTCCCACCCACCCTCCTATCAGCTCCTTCCCCAACACAGCACACTAAAGTATTGACTGCCTCCACCTCATCTGCTCCCTGAGCAATAAATTATTGTCAGCAAGCCATTTACCCTACACCTCTGTGCACTTGCATTAGCTAAGTGTGTTTGCATGTTTGTGCATGTGTGAGATGAACACCCACCTTTTTAAAACATAGCTGGTATGTTCATTATTGGATCAGCATTTAGCTGCCCGTGTGTTTACCCATACTGGAAAGAGACCGACTGTCACTGTCTGTATCTGCTTACATTTAAAGATAATTATGATGAATTCAGTAATTTCTTTGATTTACAGACACATGGTGGCCTGGTTTGGTTGATTCTGCCTTGAGTTAGTGATAGACATCCCTGTCAGATATGATGTTGGTGAAAACACTTTGCTCCATGTTTTTATTTACCGCCACATCTGTAAAAATGGAAGAATATACTATTATAATTCCTAGATATGTGTTTTTGTGAAGACTTTTGTTTGTTGTTTAGGAGTATTGGTTGCTGTTTTATTTGTGGTGACAGTGCACCGACTGTGTTCACATGTAGATGTGTGTATTTGTGTGTGTAACCATCCCCATGGGAATTATTGTGTTGGTCAGTCAGCAGAGGAGCCATCCTCAATTTTATTGGGTACCACAGTCTCCATTAGGTCATCCTGTACACACACACACACACACACACACACACACACACATAGATCCGTCACCCTCATCAGACTCCTATTTATTTTCCAAAACAAGAAACTCCCCACAAACACATTAATGGTTTAAGATAGTTCGCGACACTCTCCAGAGAAGAGCTCTTTCTAAACTTTCAATGATGAAGTTACCAAAATGTTTGCCCTGATTAAAAAAAAAAAAAATCACTTTTTGTTTCAACTTTAAAAAAATTAGTGTATAGACTTACCTGCACTTGTATTGATTGAGTTGTGAAAAATCTTCTGATGAGGTGCAAAATTGAAGTTGATTTTTCAGTTATCATGGAGAACCCACACAGCAGACAAAAACAAAGATAGACTGTGAGCCTGCTATTATTAACGGTGAGATTAACTGTAAGTCTTCAAGGGGTATGGACTGAACTCAGTACCAGCTGTCCTCATGATTAGAAATGACTTCATTATTACAAACCAGGAATTAGCCTATTTCCTGAAATAAATAAATGTGGCCAGTTAAAAGGTAAATCTACATGAAAAAAATAATGCCAGCCCCCAATTGAAGGCTTGATTTATTAAAGCGATCACTTGAGCTTTTGCTGCATGAGGCTTCATTTTATAATGAAACTTGTGAATGCCTCATTAAGAAATGAAGGACTTCTCTATATCAAAATGTGCAGGCTGTGGACGTGTCTAACTTTTTATCAAAATTCTGTCTTAGCAAGTTCTTGTTTGTTACCTTATGCTTGCAGTTGGTTTGCCTGGGTTGTCTTTTATATAAATTCACATTAGATTGACAGAGCTATGACTACATGAACTGATTGTTTTGTTTTTTAGTTTATTTTACATGTCTTTCGATATGTGTCTACCCTCAGTGTTGTATGTTTTTGTGCCTTTCCAGGCTGCTATCCCTGCCCTGGCCCAAGCCTCAATCCGATAGCTCTGGGAAGCCGTTGGCTAGCCTATGCTGAGAACAAGGTAGTCTACACAAACACACACATTCATCCAGTGCAGAAGTGCGTTATCAGAGAAGCGACATATTTACAATCCAAAAAATGCATTTTATCTATTTTCTGCCTCTTTAATCTGTCTGGATAAACAACTCATTCCAAGAAGAGTCCACTAGAGATGATAACATTTTGAAAATCAACAGATGCACTGGAGTTTTCTGTTTAATGGGATTGTTAAGTATTTACAAAAACCATGTTCTATTGTGCATTCTGTAATACTTCTAATGTGCAGTAGTGTTTTGGTGCTGGCCCACTCAAGTAATTGACAGATGGGGCTGCTGTTTGTGTGACTGTCTATGGATTTTCAGAAATGATCAAATCTAGTTTTTTGCGAGTAATACTGGGACAGAGCTATTCCAGCGATATTGTATTTGAAATTAAATCAGTGCAGACTGGTTGTGCAGCCTGTCTTTGATGACAAAACCAATTTCCCATAAAGAGTGAAGAGGGGAGCCTTTTAAATGTCTGAATCTGAGTTAATTTTCTCAAATTTGCCTCTTCATGCATCTCCCTCAGATACCACTATATGTCTTGTATTTATTAGTAAATCTTTACCTTTTTTCCCAGTTGATAAGATGTCACCAGTCTCGCGGAGGAGCTTGCGGTGACAATGCACAGTCTTATACTGCTACAGTGATCAACGCTGCCAAAGTAAGTAACAGCACATGCACACATTTATCTCTCTCTCTCTCATTACATTTAGTGTATATATATATATATATATATATATGTTTGTGTGTGTGTATAAACTAAATGAGCACTGACTGTCCTGCATCAGAGTCAGTACCTGGTTTGCATCCTCCACAGGTTTGTATTCAGGGGAGGATGCAGAATGTTCATGGTCTAGAACAATTATTACACAAATGTGAGTTTGTTTGAACTGTCAACCATGTATAACTACACTCCAAACTACACATAAAAGTATAGGGCTGACAATTCGTTCGTAACGGCCTTTAAGCCACACATTCATGGTAATTTATTTTGTATTTGTAACACTTAATTTTTATACTCAATTAAGATTCACTCTGTTGTCAAGTAGTACACAGTTATGGAGCTCTCTTTAACCCTGGAGGTCCATTCATCTACTGGATAATCTCTGGGTCATTGCAGCTTGTTCCTTACAGGCACAAAAAACTCACTGACATGTAAAGGAACCTCATGACAGTGCTCAAGCCCTGTAATATTCAGGCGATCATTATTTGACTTTTCCAAGTGGCAGAACAATGTTATACATACTGTAGTTTGTTCCCCAATGGGAAATCCAAAAGATTCCAAATGAAAAATCTAAGTCAGCTTCCAGCTTTGAATTTTCAATACGTTCATCATAATAATGACATAAGCTGTAACTCTTTGGCTGAGTATAGTTGTCCTCTGAACAAGCAACAGGGCAAAAATCCCCCGACCCTGTCTCATTTATTGTAAACTGCAAAAAAAACCCCAAATTATTAAAGCTTGTTATCATAGTCCACAGTGAATCTACCCTAGTATTTTTCTGTACGTCAGTGCAATACAAATTTTCGGGCACACGTTGGAAGATCGTGCAGCACTGCCTTATATGTGGAAAAGACAAACTTTTATTGTTACTGTCTACAGAAGTATTAGTAGTACTGGTTTTCCATCTTCATTATGATTAACCGTCAATCATTTCTCAATCTAAAAGCCCTTCGGTAAGCTTGAAGTCTTTGCTCAGATTAAAGAGCGCATAAGACAGTATTTCCAGCACTGCCTGCACCATCTGTAAATGTGCTGACATTGGATCCACCTGTGCTGCCTGGCTGACTGTGGCTGAGCTTATGAGACACTTCATCAACCTGCTGATCTCTCATTTCCCACTATAATCTGTTTCTCTTCATTGGTCTTGTTTCAGTCATCTCCATGGGGAAGTGGCTCTAAGGTGGCTCGCTAGCAGCCAGCAGCTCCCTTTGATACCAAGTGAAATAAATTCCTGGGCCGATAAAGCAGCTTGCTGACATATGCCAACTTACTACATCCTCATATGGTTCTAGTCTGTTTCTCCACTTAGTCACAGATTAATTAATTAAAAAAGAGCAAACAGCTAGTGTGATGAAGTCTCATTAGCAAGGTAATAATGTTATATACATCACAAAGAGAACTGTCTTACTAACAGGTTAGCAGCATGGTGGACAATTGCAGGGGAATTGATATGTAGACAGGCAGTCTGCTTGCCCACCCTCTCCTCATTTAGGACTATATATCTCAATATGGATGACAAGGTATCTCCCTTTGGCTTGTGGCGCGACACGCTGGCTCTTAGTGCTGACATCCAGAGACATGGGAACAGAAAAGGAGGGGGGGGGGAGCATTAAAGTGTAATGGCTTTTGTTTATAAAAACGATTTAAAAAAGGAGAGAGAGAGAGAGAGAGAGAGCAGTGACGCCGACTGACTGGAGGCTGTTCTGAATTTTCTGTCTTACAGTAAATTTGTGTAGCACAAAGTCCTGTTGCCTGTCACTTCTGGGTGTATGATTGAGAAAGACCGTTCACATAAACATTGGGTTGTATTTTGTTCAGATGGTGACATCAGCTTTGTGTGTGTAAGTGTTATTGTGAGCCCTGGGGCACGATCTGCCTCCAGAACCCCCCCTTCGTACTAGTAAATCAATAACTCCTGTTTGGACTACTAAGAACTCCAAAACTGCAGTGATTAGAAAACACATTAGTGTTGATCAATTAGGAGCCAAACGCCTCACTTAATAATTGATGGCTCTTCTTGCGTTTTGCACACACACCAATGCGTGCACGCAGCACCCACTTAGTGTGCCTGGTCAAGTGGCAAAGAGAGACAATGGGGGATCCTCAGACCCAACAAGGCGCCACACTGTATTGACAGGGCCGCCTAGTCTGAATGCCTGATTAGGCTCTCCAGGGCCCCTTTGGTGCTTACACGCACACAAACACACAGTCACACACATTGGACTCCATTAGAGTAAGGCAGTGTAGTAGGTGAGATAGACTCCACTTAAGCAGCACTATCCATTTCCCTCAATCAAGCCACAGAGGTGTGTTTGAGGCAGACACCCTGGCTGGGCCTTAAGCGGACACAGAGGAGCCTCCTATGCACACGAGAGGCTCCTTCCATGTGGCTACAAGCAATAGCTCATCAGCACTGCAAGTTATCAGCAGGCATCAAGTGAACATGCTGTACACACACGCACGCACACAGCACTGTGCGTAAATAATGTACTTAGCAACTCTTTGAGTATCATATCATCATGGCCCAGAAAGCATGCAAACTGAGTGAAACAGAAGAGAACACATAGATGTGGAATGATTGTTAAGAATATGAATATATATATATATAAACATCAGATGCACAATTAAAATCTTTTTTTTTTGTTTGTTTTTTCCTCAGACTTTAAAAACAGGTCTGACAATGGTAGGTAAAGTTGTGACCCAGCTGGCAGGCACCCTACCAGCAGGCACTCCGGACGAGGAGGGCGCATCTCACAGTGCAAGCCGTCGCAGCCCACACAACCCCGGTGTGGTCACAATTATTGACACACACAGTGTTGGAGAAGGACAGGTCAGTTGAATTATTATCAGATGTGCTTATCTGTGTGTTGCATCTGTACAGTTTATGAATGCCAAACTATTAATAAGAACTTCAGCACTTCCAAATACTTGTATATTTAATATACCATGGCAGTAATAAAAAACAGACACTTTTCACCCACTTTGGTGGTTCAGCACCCGTTAGACTGTTTAATTCTGTGGAGTTAAGCACGCCAGGTTTATTTGTCCAGTTTGTGAATGTAACATGCCAAACAAGCTTGCCAGCATTAGTTCATAACTCCACCCTGTCAAACCAGGGCTTCACAAACCAAAGGGTTGACAAAAGGGGTGCCTGTGTGCATCTTTTGTATACAGTCTGTCATGTATTACCATTGTGTTCACCCAAGGAATTGAGTTATACAAGTTAATGCTCCCTATTAATTTGCTGGAGGATTTCCAGTACACAAAGACAAAACTGGCCATTATAGTTTTGCAATATCCATTAAACGGAGCACCTCCTTCATGCACTGAAGCATAGACTCTAAAAAAAAAAAGGGGAGGGGGGGTACTGACAACTGTTATCAGGCCCAAACGAGGGGAGAATCACAAATGCATATTCCTCTGTATAGGAACATTCACTCAGGAGACTGACAACTATGAAAATGATATAAATAATGTTCTGTTTCCCTCGGTCAATCAGTCCCAATCCACCTGTATACCTGTGCTATGATATACTAGGCAAAAGCACTAAATGAGGGAATGTCTTTTGGAAGCAAAAGGTGGGGATGTGTTCTTCGCTTCACTACAGTTTCATATACTATTCATACAATATTGCAATTTATGACAATCAGTTGTGAAACTGTAGTGGGGGTTATGGTAAAAACACCCTACTAAGACATTGTATGCTGGTTTTTCCCTCTTATTTGTCACCTGTTTGTATTTTAGGATCTTTGAAATGTGTGTGTACACACACACACACACACACACATTCACACGCCTCTTCAAAAGTATTTTTTGCTGTAGACTGAAAACATTTGGGTTTGACGTCCAAAAATCAATATGAGACAAAAGATCAACATCCCAGCTCTTATTTCCACGTATTTAAATCTGGACCTGGTGTTACCTTTTCAAAAGTATTGAACAGATAAACTTAAAATACATTAAAGTGAATAAGACTTAATATTTAGTTTAACATCCTTTCTTTGTAATAACTGCATCAAGCCTGTGACCCACTGACATCACCAAACTTTTGCATTCTTCTTTTGCGGCGCTTTTCACTGCAGCCCCTTTCAGTTGTTTGGGGTTAATCCCTTCAGTCTCCTCTTTAGCAGGGTAAATGCTCTACAGGGTTTAAGTCTGGATCAACTAGGGCAGTTTAAACCTTCCACTTCCTGCCTCTGATGAACTCCTTTGCAGTTTTGGCAGTGTGTTTTGGAACATTATCTTACTGCACGATCAAGGATTTCCCAATCTTTAGATTGACAGACAAAATATTTCTGCAGACTTCTGAGTTCATTGTAATGCTGGCATTATGCATGACATCATGAGTGAAATTAATGAGCCATCCCAGAAGAAGCCATGTAAGCCCAAGCTATGACATTATCTCCACTGTGTTTCACGGATGAGTTTTTATGTTCGGGATCATGATCAGATCCTTTCTTTCTCCAAACTTTAGCTTTTCTATCACATTGGTAAAGGTTCATCTTTGTCTCATCAGTCCATAAAACTTTGTCCCAGAATTTCTGAGGCTTGTCTCTGTACTTCTTGGCAGATTTCAACCTGGCCTTCCTGTTCTTCTTGATAATTAGTGGTTTGCATCTTCTGGTGAAGCCTCTGTCCTTTGGTTAATTAAGTCTTCTGTGAACAGTAGGTTGTGATACCTTCACTCCTGCCTTCTGGAGGTTGTTGCTGATGTCACTAACAGTTTTTTTAGGGTCTTTCTTTACAGCACTTAAAATCTTTCTGTTGTCAGCTGCTGTTTTCCTCAATCTACCTGTTTAACATCTGTTACTTAGTACACCTGTGATAACTTTCTTCTTCAGGACGTTCCAAACGGATGTACTGACTGTGGCCAATGTTTGTGAAATGGCTCTGATTGATTTTTCATCTTCTCTCATCTTCACAATTACTTGTTCTTCTTGTTCATAGACAGCTCTCTGGTTTCCATGTTGGTTACTCCTCTAACTATAAATGCACAGTCTGCACAGCCAAAACCCAAATCTGAAATAGAGCACAGACATTAAGCGCTGTTTATTGTTTGAATAATCAATGTAACAGGACACACCTGGGCAACAAAACACACCTGTCACATGTTCCAGAACCTTTACAGCAAGTGACATCATCAGTAATGTAATCCACTATAACATCACAGTGAATGACATGATGTTATTTTTCTTTTCTTTTTTCTCTTCAAGCTATTTTTACTCCCACAACTTTTTGTCTAGTCACACATTCTGTATTTCAGATTGTAGCTCTGGTTGTGCCCTTTGAGAAAATGACCTCTGCAAACCACAGAAACTTAAAGAATTAAAAAAAAAAAAAGACGAGTACCAGGAGTGCCCTCCACCTCTGCCATCAACTGCAGTGTTAATTTTTCTTCTCTCTGCTGAGCAACAGCCAAAACTGAGGTAGTTTTAAAATGGCCATTTCTCAGTCAATGTTAGTGTTATCAACACAAAAATATATCTATACTGTTTCAGTAACATCTCCTTGTGTTCATAGTGTGAAAGGATTGTTCACTGGGAGCTGGAGTTTTTATGTAACAACCTCTTGTTTTAGGGTTGCTCAGCACGGGTTTCTTCTGTGTCTCATTCACTTGGAGCGAAAAACATAAAGAAACCAATCAGAAGCAGCTTGTTTCTGATTGGTGGGTTCAAATTTAGCATTCAAGTGGGGACAAGTACCCGTGCGTGCGTGCTCTCCTTTATTAGGCTATGGGGCAGTCAGCTTTAATTTTTAAATGGCTCCAGTTTAAAGTTTAAGAGCTCTAATGCGCATCCATCACTTTAGTAATAAACAGCAGTACTGAGAATGCAGTGTTTATTTTACTGCTAAATCACCAGATTAACAGTTTACTGCAACATTCACCTTCTGTAGTTTTTGCAACAGTGTTGCATTTTACTGATATATTTTGTATGTTCTTTATAGATTTTTAATCACCATTTGATAACACCTCTGAAGTAGGTGACACTCATGGGGAGCAGCTTCAGTGGAAGAAAAGTCATATTATCTGTAAAACAGATTGGTCAGATGCTGCCAACACCGGCCCTTTCACGTGAACGTGCAGGGGAATCAATAAGCAGTCACACGAAGCCGGTTATCCTGATCACGTTATGATACGTTAATCCAGATTATGGAAGGGATACCATGGTATGTTGTATGTAGTTGGTAGTCTCTCACCTACATCTGACATTATTTGGTACACCTCTGGCTGCTATTGGGTACACCTATGTGCCCCAAAAATGTAGCTGTCCATTTAGACTGTTTTGATTACAAGCAAAGAAAAGAAAGAGGGGAAAGAGGAAAAAAAACAAAACAAAGTACACTGGGCCACCAACCGCTGCATCTGTAATGAGACGCATTTAAAAAAAAGCCCAAAGAGCAGGGTGCAGGAAATACCCCCCTGCCTACTTGTTAGTGTTAAAGGTGATTTGATTTGTCCACGTGATGGCATGAGTACCCGGCTCATTGCCAACAGTGCTCATCCATACCACCCCCACAAAGGTGCAAATAAAGTTGAGGTATCATGACCTCTCAGTAAGTTGTTTTAAAAACAGACATTTAAGGGACATAGTACACGTGTTGATTTCTTTGGTCAATAATTTACAGTATATTGTACCCTACTACTTCACATGTTGGCTGTTGATCTGACACAGGTTGATCATTGAACCTGAATCTTATGCCTTCATAGTTATTAATTTATATTTTAAAGTAATATCTGTCTATCTGTCCATCCATCCGTATATAGTGGTGACTTGAACAAAATTCCATTACACATACAAATTTTAATGACCATAGAGTTACACACAGGTGTCATATGTCGACTGTGACACAGGAAATGGAAACGGAGAACATGACATTACATTTGCAGGGGCTGATGAAATGAAGATTAAAAAAAAAATCAAAAGAATTGGGATTTAAAATAAATCTTTTTTTACAGTCACATAGATGTTAATAATTGCTGTATGTGTGATCTTTTTCGTGCAAAGTTTAATTTAGATTGTCCCACCGGTAAGGACGAGATAGGGTGTATACATGGAAAATGCTACAATCATCATAGTAAGATTCTTGCTTTCTTTTTTAGCATTTTATAACAGTGTTATATTCAGATATTCAGTTAATTTGAACCTTTCAATTGTCAACCTCATGATATCTATTCTTGCTAGAACTTTTAGTAAAACATTATACCTTTTACTTCAACTTTGTTGATTTAGTAATGCAACATCTGAGTTTTTCCATCAAACATTCATGATTTTTCTGCTTCTTTGGTTACAGTCTTCAGCTTTCAGCTGATCTGCAGGGCTTGCAGAAGAACATCCACTGCATGTCAGCAGCCTCAGCAACATCAGCTGAGATTCAGCAGTACATGTCAAAATCATTCAGCTTTCAGCATTCACATTGCAGTTTCTTTAGGAAATGCATTCTCTAATTTTAATTGTTTTAATTATTTTTTCAGTGTGGAGGGGGGACTGTGCTGCTGGGGAAGGCTGCTGCTGTGTGTTTTATTGTAACAAGAAAATGGAAGTTATTCACTTTACCTATCAGTGCTTTAAAAATGTGATTAATCGGTGCACAGTATATATGGTGTAGTGTTGCGTGTGTGCATTATTATTTTTACAAATTTTCTACAGATTATGTTCTGTCTGCTGAAGAGAGCCAATTTATCTCCACCTTAATTATTTTTTGTGAAATTTTCTTTTCATCCCGTCATTAGCAAATTCCTTTGTTAGGCAGAGTAAATTAAGCTAAACATTTGGAAAAAAGCTTAAAGAAGTAGAATGGTATGTAGTTCAGTAAAACAGAACACAGTATGACCAAACAGAAACCTAATAACTTCAAAAAAATCTGAAATTAAAATAAATACAGCAAAGTAAAATAAGTGTAAATTAAATATAAATATTAAGTAAAATTACAATGTATAACAAAGTGCAATATTTCAAATTTGACAGAGTAAAGGACTGAATTTAAAATTACTCACTAAATGTCATTATGGGCTATTAGTATTACATTATTGTGTCACATGATTAGAACCATCCCCACTGTTTCCCCACAATCTATTGTCGTGACTACAGGTCTGACTCGTTCAGGTGTGTGTTATAGGGTATAGTAAGAATGGAAATGGCCAGGACTAACCTTGGTCACAGTTTGAACCAGTTCCCTTCAACAGGATCTCCTCTTAGTGGCAAAAGAAATGCTGAAAGCTTTTATCCCCTTAATTTCCCCCGGTTGCTCCAAATTGTGATTAATCACAGTGCAGGAGTTGTCACCTTTTTAATGAGGCGTGCTTGCATACATAGTGGAGTTTGTCAGTGACGTTGTCACCACACATATTCACTGCCCTCTCCTTTTCTCTGATTTTATCCACCCTGTAGCCAGTGTGTTGTCTTCTAAGCTGGACCTAAACCTTCAAAAGCGGGTCTGCAGTCTATCACCAGGCGACATACTGTAACCATACACTGGCCGTAAACACTGATGAGGCCAGGCAAGGAGGGAGGGGTGCAGTGTAGGGGTGGGAGTGTAGGAGAAATGGAGGTTGAAGGGAGTAGTGAGGGTGGGGACAGTCGAAATGAAATAAAGATGGGGGTTGGAGGTGTAAATTTTGGAGAGATGGGAAAAGTCAGGAATATGATTGAGGAGTTCCTATGTCATTGTGGAAATCCAAGATATTCCCATCTCTTTAAGGCTTTGAACTTCCTTATTTGGAACAACAGCCTCAATGCACAAGCACACACACACACACACACACACACACACACACACACACACACACACACACACACACACACACACACACACACACACACACACTCTTCCCTGTGTAACAGGGGCTCGGTTCTCTGGAGGACACTTTTGTTTCAAAGGGCTCCAGCAGGATTCCCTCACAGAACAACATTGTCTGCTTGCACCGTAATAAAAGTGATCTGCTTCATGTCACCAGCCTCTTTCTGTGCATGCTGTTGTCCCGCCTTTTCCCCTTTTCTACCCTCTTTCCTTATGTTCTTGCTTGTAGTGTGAGACGAAGCCCTTGTAGTTTTCTGAGGCTATCTTGTTTGGACTAGCTTATATTTTAAATGTTTGGCCAGCTTTCCTGACATCCTTAGTGCAACAATAGGGTCACATTTAACCCTTTTCAAATAAGTGTGTGCGTGTTCTCAAACACATACACACTCTAGTACAAAGTGGCCTCATGTCTAGGCTTATGTCTAATCTTTCTCTGTGACTAAAGGAGCTTTCTGCCAGTTCCTGGTCTCAGCACAGCCTTTGTTAGATTTGCCCCAGTCTTGACAGCAGACTTTGTACAGAGATTTAGGAGCAACCTCTAGTTGTGCAAAATAATTTACAATTTCATTTTCTTTGGCCAGCTTCACAAGTAGGAAGCCAATTCTAGATTTGATGCCAGTTTGTGCCTGTTTACGGGAAGACCCTGTGTCATGGGGTATTGTCAAAGCCACATGTGAAAAGCCACATCATTGCCAAAGTAAATTTGTCCATATTCTTGTCTCTGTTGTTAGGCCATATTCTGTCCACACTGGTCTCAGTACAGCACTAATGAAATACAGCTTAAATTATGATGATTCATATTTTCTTTGAACACAAAAAGTGGGTTTTTGACCAAAGTGCTTACTTTTCTTCTTTTAGGTAATAATCTTATTATTTTCTGTCCACAAGAGGGCAATGGCACATTCAGAAAGGAGTTAAACTTCCAGTTTTTTCACACCAGGGTCAAGTCAAAGAACTCTGCTTAGTGTGGTGACGATATTGTACCAGACCAAAGTGTGAAGAGAAATCCTTGAGCAGCGGAAAGTCCCACTTTGGGTTTAATGTTCTCATTGTTAGAAAATGATCTGGATTTTCTTTGTGTGTGTGTGTTCATACAATCCAGGTCTTGGTGAGTGAGGACTCGGACGGTGAGGGAGTGGTGGCTCATTTCCCAGCTCATGACAAACCTATATCCTGCATGCAATTCAACCCCAGTGGTAAGACACACACTCCGCACACACACTCACACAAACATGCACATTCATTTTTGAAGAAGAAGACTGAACACTGGAAGCATGATCAGTAAATCACTAAAAATAGGACAGCAATTACACTTTCATCCAAGTGTACAGCAACATAATTTTTGGCTCGCATGTTGCTACTTCATCTTGTCTCGTTGGTTTGGCTGGATGCAACTGTCAAGCCAAAGTGGGTCTATTCCACTTGAACGTGTGCTTCCCCAGCCTCAACATCAAAAGCACATGTCACATACAGATACAGCCACTTAAAATGGCCGGCCGATCCTTGACGGGACCTTGGCTGGTCCGTGGCTGATCGTTGGCTGAAATTCGACATGGGCAATGTGACCACGAGTGGTAACACCCCTAAGCAGCATTTCTGAAAAGTGGTGGTAATGTCTTGCATATCCAGCCGGAGGAGCAGTGATAATGGAAGTGCATTCATTTACAGCCTGCTACGCTGTATATTCATACATTTTAAATTTGCTCAGGAGTTCAATAATTCTAACAAAATCATAATGCTGAACCTTTGTGTAAAACACTGATATAGATATTTGCTTGCAGTCAATAAAGTAGAGGTTGTGCACACCGAACAAGCATCATCATCAAAACTCTGATGCTCCAACACTCAGACCATTCTTGTTAACTTGGGGTAATAGTGAGAGCATGGACTCTACTCAGGAGAAATTGTCAGTTTCAATAGCAAAAAATAAACCAACAAAAACTGACTGTCAAGTTGGAAAACCTTAAATTTAGGAAAATCACACTGTAGTCTAGACACCATTTTATTAGTAGTCTTCGAATATCACATTTTCTGGAAGGCGCCATCAGATTTGCTGTCACATTTACATTACAAAGACCCTTTTTCCTGCCCCCAAATCCATAAAGTTAGCACTGATGTAATACACTTTAATTTGGTGGTTCAGTACTGTGCCAAAATCTCTAATTTCTTTATATTTTACAGGAAATAGGTGCAGCCATTTATTGAAATGGGCAAACATAAATGGAAATGCAGTTTATAAAGTTAAAACAGAGCTTGAAAGTCAATATTTGGTATGACCACCTTTATTCTTCAGCACAGTCTGAACTCTATGGGGCAGCTTTCTCTAATTTCTCTAAGTAGTCTTCAGAAATAGTTCTCCAGGACATTCAAAGCTCTTCTTTGGATGTTGGCTGCCGTTTGTTCCATTGTCTGTCAGGATGATCCCGCACTGCTTCAGTAATGTTAAAGTCTGGGCTCAGGGGAGGCCAGTCCATGACTGATAGTGTTCTATCGTGTGGTTTTTCTATCCAGGCATGCTTTTACTGCATTGCCAGCATGTTTGGAACTTTTCTGTGCTGATAAATGAATTTTGACAAGATCTCCAACACCACTGGTTGAAATGCAGCTCCAAACCATGACAGAACCTCTATGTTTTACAGACAGTTGTAGACGCTCACTGTTGCACCTCTCTACTGATCTCCTCCATACATATTGATGACAGTTTAAACAAAAATTTCCAATTCGTGTTCATCTCTCTATAAAACTCATTGTTAAGTTCCGTGTTTGAGTGATTCATAGTTCATTGTTAAGTGGCTTTAAAACAAAAAAAAAAAAAAAAAGAAAGGACTGGATTGAAAATGAATTTTAAAGTAGCCAATATCCGAAGAACAACTTTGAAAGACCTTCATAAATCCTGGATAACACTTTATAAATTACCGTAGGTGAAAGTCTGGCCTCTCTAATGCAAATTATAAAGAAATGATTGTGGCTCAAGACTTTCGCACAACATTAAAGTTGAAAGAAATTTATAGCATAAATCAAAATATTAGATTGTATTAAATCTATTTTACATTTTCAAACTTAACTTTGATTAAGTTTTTATATTTCAACAGGAGAAAATATTTAAAAGTCAGTTTTTGTGAAGAAAGCACCGTCTCTTGGTGACAATTGACTCATGGGGGGGGGTTTATAGTGGAAAGCCAGCTGTCAGTTGGCTGGGAACAGCCATTTCAAGTAGCTGTATCTATACAGTAAGCATTTTATTTATCATTTTACTTTATAAAGTGCATAGTAAACAAGAAAAAAAATTAATCTATTTGTTGTGAGCACCCTATTCCTTTAAGTGATTATCTGATTTATTTAAAATTTTCAAATAATCGTGCTATTATATCTTGTTATTTAAAGCTACCTTTGCAATCTCCACCTCTGTTGTAGAGATGCGCTCAAAACAGATTGCAAGTGGCACATTGGGGAAAGAAGCCTAAGCTCTGCAACTTTCCAAAAAACAAGATTTTTACATGAATCATTTTAAGTACTTGTCTGACCCAAAGTAAACAAGAAACTTGCTGCCTGGAAGAGGCATTTCACTAACTGTTTTATCAGTCTTCATCCAGAGATTCCTGTTGTACATTTTTCTGGGTATTTAGCAGGTAGGTTGTTCCAAGCATTTGCCTTGATTTGTCTCTTTGTGTACTCTTCTTTTGGCCAAAAAAAAAGAAAAAAGTTCGTTATCATGTTACAAAATGAACTTAATTTAGTGTAACTCAAATACCTATCGGATGGTATTTTGTGACGGAGAGGAATATGATACTTTATTCTTTTAGTTTTCGCTCCTGGGTTTGTGTGAAATTTGTGTTTATTTTTTGTCATTCACAAATAACATGATGCAACTTAAGTGACAAAGGAATCTTTGAACAGTTAAATATTCCCTTTTCAAAAATTTGTGTTGACATTACTGACACTACAACTGCATGCATTGGTATAAATACTTTAACGTAGCACTTTATTAGCATTACCTTCCTCCACCTCACATAGAAAAGGACACTAGATGCTTTGTAAGTGTGTGTGTGTGTGTGTGTGTGTGTGTGTGTGCGTGCGCATGCGAACACAAGTTAATAAAGAAGCTGCTGAGAGATGACTCTAACCCTTTGACCTCTAAGCCCCAGGAATCCTTGACTTACTTAGACTTATGACTAAACTCAGCAGCTCTGTCTCAACAAGTTCAGGATGATATTTTAGACAAAGACAGACCAGACGTGGTTGTCTTAACCCATATTCTCCCACTTCCTTTTACCAAAATACCATATATATGACCCATCTATGCAGCTAAGCTACTGAATATGTGCTTTTTAATATTTTCTTGTGTTATGATACATATCTTAAGGAGCTAAGAACCTGCTAAGAAGTGAAGTTTAGGATAAGTAGTTGCTATTGATTTGTTGCTGTCCAACCATTATGGCTTACATAATCCACACTTGTTAAGCCTGGCACCCTATGTATTAGTGGGACAAAATTTTGACACATTGCAATGTATTTTCTAATTTCTTATTGTGATGCATGATTGATATGGGTTATCTATATTTTTATATATAAAAAAACAAACAAAACAAAAGAAAACATCCCAACTCAAATATTTGAATTGACCATTTGATAACCATTGCTAGGATTTACCAGACTAATGGTTTTAGAAGTAAAGCAAACGGAAAGCCAACAAAAGCCAAACAAATGAAGTTTGTATCATGTTCAAACTTAAATGGCTTGATCTTTGAATAGATTTGAGATAATCACAAAGTTTGGCTGCATACATTATCATGGTCCTGGGTCTTTGACCCAGAGTTTTAAGTTTTGCGGACTTTAAATTCTTGTTCATTATTAGGGCCTGAGCATGAGACGTGTGAAGGCCCTAATGTAATTGCTCTGTTTCTTTTTATTTATTAGAACAAATTAATCTGCTTTTTGGAGGGTTCAAACATGCTCAAAACCTCTGAAAAAAAACTGAAAGTGCATCAGGTCTGGTGAAAATTTATGTGTTTTTGGTTATAGGCACAGGCGTTCCAAAATGGCTCTAACCTCTAAAGTTGCATAATATAAAGACAAACCCCACCGCTGTGTTTCATGTATATGAAATTTGGTACGTATATGCAACATGGCACGATGCACAAAAATTTCTCTTCGAGCGATGCTCTACACCCAAAAGGAAGTCCACCATTTAGAATTAGGCGATTTTGGCACAGTTTTTGCGATTTCTTTTTCAAACACTTTCTAGTGTTTTCCTGGGATCAGCTTCATATTTGGTCAGTCTAAACTACAGGTCTGGGTGAAATTGAATTGAGAAGTTTGAATTTTCATAAAAGGGCATGGCCATGATCAATTTTGATCATTCCCCATGAAATTTTAATCAGCTCTCTTTAACATATACATTATCCAATCAGGATAATCAGGATAATCAGGACATTTCCTATTGCCAACCTAGTGGCAATAGGAAATGTTGTTGAACAGAGCTATCTCAAATTTGGTCAGGAAAGCTTTGAGTTGGTGTGGTGTTATTTTTAAAATTGTGAGTTTTCGTCAAAGGGTGTGAACCTGGCAGGACGCCAAATTCCGATGTCCAATCTGCATCAAACTTAAGTGGTTTGATAAGAGTCCCGCCCTGAACACATTTATATGCCAGTAGTGTACCCTGCCTCTCGCTCTATGATAGCTGGGATAGTCTCCAGCCCCCTGAAAAGAATAAGCAGGGGATAATGGATGGATAGTCAAAATTGTTAGCGTGCCACTTAGTGAGAAATGGAAATGTTTTATACTCTGATGTAACGCTCCTCTCACTTTTACCCCATCCAACTCTAAAGTCATCTGAATAAACATCATTGTGAAAATTGTGAGTTCTCCTTTAACAGCGCACCCTAGTGGCTTACCAGTTTGCATGACACAGGAAGTGCTTGCTGAAGGGCATGGATGCCCCCCAAAAAGGAAGAAATTTGGCGCACACCTCTTCAATGATGAGTGCTTTCAGGTTTTATTGCTCTGATCGTTGAATATGGCAAAATGGCACATAGCACCACCTAGAAGAAAACAAAACAAAAGAAAAAACAGCTGCAGTGAGACTAAAATTGCTTAGCATCCTCTAGACAAATGGGCCCTCAAAAGTTGAAGGTTTTCTAGATATTAAATGGTGTTGACATAGCAATACTCCCATTAGTTTTAGAAGATGGAGGATTTACTCTCCTACTTAAGCTAAAACTTCAGTGTGCACTGACCTTACTGGAAGGCTGACATTAAATATCTAAAACAAGGCTCTGGAGAGCCTAAGCTGTGAGCAGTCATTAATTTGGGAGACAGGGATATTTTATAATAACTCAACCTAAAGCTTAAATATAAAAGAACCTCAACTGTGAGCAGACCTTCGGGAGAGAAAAAGTCATCACAGTAAATTAATGTAAGATACTAGAAGGCTCCGGTCTCCACTAGTCGACTGGCACTGAACATTTTAACCCTTATATGCGTGCACTTTTTTGCTTACGTTTTTAGTGACCTGGGGTTAATCTGTACCCCATGGATTTAATCAAAGAAAGCATAGATATAACCATAAAATGAACTTTATTTCAACCAATAAATGAACACTGCATGCATCTAACCACCAAAGAAACACTGCATGCATTTAACCACCAAGCAAACACTGCATGCATTTAACCACCAAACAAACACTGAATGCACTTAAACTGAATTGGAATATTCTGCAAAACATTTATCATTAGCAACCTCATTCTGGATGAACATACCTAAAGTGAAGTTACACAATACCAGGTAGCTGATAAGACTTGGGAGCAAAAATATCCAGATATATGTATAGAAAGACTAGCTAATTTCATCTAAATTTATCTGATATGAAACTTTTTCAAAATATTTTTTATTACGACAAATCACTTTTTTCTGTGTTCACTGTACAATAACCTCCTCAAGTCCAAGGTCAATGTTCTGTATTTCTAGCCATGCCAGATGTGCTGACACGTTTTGTATGTCTTACCCCTACTTATTCTCCCAGATCTTTTACAGTTGCAGCTGGATGTATATAGGATTTGATTCCTATCTATGTATATTATAGTCCTATCTATGTATATATATCTATATATATATCTATATATCCTACCTATATAGAGATACCACAAGGTAGCAGTGCTGCATCAAAAAGAGACACCTTTTGGCAATGATGGAAACCCTGGGGTACAGAATTACCCCAGGTCCATAAAACTGTAACTTTCGTAATTGAAATGAAAAAGTTAATAAGTGGCTATTGATTGATGAGGGCAATGCATAAAAAAAGGACCAGTAAGGACCAAGGAACAAACTCCTAAAAGGATTGCTCGATAACATTTACTCCAATAATATTATTTTAAAAAATTGGGACTTGGGGTACAGAATTACCCCAGGAACGCATAATAGGGTTTTAACCAAAGACAACCTGGAAGACAGGGACCAGGGCTGGGTCCATAGGGAGAATCTTTACAAATGAGAGGTAGATTAATCTCTGTATCCAGGTGAGGGACTTTAAAACTGTGATTTGATAGTTGGGTGAGTATCAATTGCTTGAGGCTGACTTTGCAGGGTCAGTGGTCCACTCCTAGATGAATGTAAGGTGCTGGTGAAAATCCAAGGTGAAAGGCTTCTGAGAGGGCAGGCAGGCAAATTCTGGTACACGAGAAGAGGTATTGGTTCCTGAAAAGAGGTAAGTAGTTCAAATAGCAACAAGGGAAAAACGATCCACAATGAACTTCTCAGACCTAATCTTGAAACGAGTCTAGTTACCCCTGGATTGATGCTAACTCTCTGGCAAGTGAAGAGTGAAGGCTTCCACAGGTCCTCAAATACAGGAGCTTGATTAGGCTGATGAAGCACAGGTGCGTCTAGCAGCAACAGAAGATCATGGCTCTGCCCCAGAAACACCCAGACCCAACCCAGCCTACTGTTACATGGAAACAAGGATATAGAAGCACGAACCATGACACACCTGCACGTACTTTTTCTGATTTGCCTTGAATTTGAATCACGTATTTACTTATCAAGCATTAATGGATAAATGCAGAAAAAGTGGCAATTTGCACCCCCTATAAAATCAAACCAAGATTTATATGGAAGTAATTGATATCCGCACCTAACAGGTAAAGGAGGCATTCAGTAGCTGAATGACACAATACCTGAGTAGCCTCTACCTTGACATGTACCTGGGTGTGAGTGCCCTCTCACTGCTGCTTGCAGCTTTAATCAGATATTTTATGTAGTTCATAGGTTGCTTATTATTATATTTGATTTTCAAGCATTTTGAGTGTTCTTAGTTTATATTAATTTATTTTAGTCTAATTTAGTATAGTTGCTCCCAGGAGCTATGTTGTCTGGGGCCTTATCCCCCTGGTAGGGTGTCCCATGGCAAATTGGTCCTGGGTGAGAGGCCAGACAAAGAGCAATTCAGAAGACCCTTATGGAAGCATCACCAAGGGAAATGTTTACTCTGTCTGGGATAAGGTTACCGGGGCCCACCCTGGAGCCAGGCCTGGGGAGGGGGCTCAAGGGAGAGCGTCTGGTGGTGGACCATTAGCTCGTGGTGCCTGGCTCAGTGCATCCCGAAGAGAATAGATGGGCCTGCCCTCCTGTAGGCCCACCACCCGCAGGAGGTGTCTTAGGGGTCGGGTGCTGTGTGTGTGTTAGGCGGTGGCCAAGGGCGGTGGCCCTGGCGGACCAATCCCCGGTTATCGGGACTGGCTATTGGGACATGGAATGTCACTTCTCTGGTGGGGAAGGAGCCTGAGCTAGTGCATGAGGTTGAGAGATATTGGCTAGATATAGTCGGGTTCACCTCAACCCGTGGCCTGGGCTCTGGAACCAGTTCCCTTGAGAGAGGCTAGACTCTGTTCTGGTCTGGAGTTGCCCTCGGTGAGAGGCGGCGAGCTGGGGTGGGTATTCTTGTATTCCCTCAGCTTACTGCCTGTACGTTGGAGTTTTCACCGGTAGATGTAAGGGTTGCTTCCCTGCACCTTCACGCTGGGGAACAAGTCCTGGCTGCTGTTTGCGCTTATGCACGGAATGACATTTCAGAGTACCCACCCTCTTTGGAGTTACTGGGTGGGGTGCTTGAGGGTGCATCATCCGGTGAATGCATCGTCCTACTGGGAGACTTCAACGTTCACATAGGCAATGACAGTGAATCCTGGAGGGGCGTGACTGGGAGGAACAGTCTGCCCAATCTGAACCTGAACGGTGTTCTGTTATTGGACTTCTGTACAAATCACAGTTTGTCCATAACAAACGCCATGTTCAAATATAAGGATGTTCATAAGTGCACGTGGCACCAAGACGCTCTAGGTCACAGATCACTGATCAATTTTGTAATTGTATCATCAGATCTGCGGCTGTATATTCTGGACACTCGGATGAAGAGAGGAGCTGAGCTGTCAACTGATCACCACCCGGTGGTGAGTTGGATCAAGTGGTGGGGGAGGACGCTGGACAGACCCGGCGCGCCTAAACGTATTGTGAGGGTGCGCTGGGAATGCCTGGCAGAGGCCCCAGTCCATGAGATTTTCAACTCCCACCTCTGGCAGAACATTCTGAGGGAGCCCAAAGACACTGAGTCTGGCAGCCTCACAGTTCCATACTGTGAGGCTGCTGCTCAGAGCTGTGGCTGCAAGGTGGTTGGTGCCTGCTGTGGTGGTAATCCCTAAACCAGATGGGGGTCACCCACTCCGGCTCAGCGACGAGTTACTGCCCTGGGTGGAAGAGTTCAAGTACCTCAGGGTCTTATTCATGAGTGACGGGAGAAGGGAACAGATGGATGCGTCTGCAGTGATGCGGACGCTACATGATGAAGAAGGAGCTGAACATGAAAGTGAAGCAGTTGATTTAACAGTCAATCTATGTCCCTACCCTGACTTATGGTCATGAGCATTGGTAGTGACCGAAAGACTGAGATTGCAAATACAAGCGGCCGAAATGAGCTTCCTCCAAAGGGTGTCTGGCCTCTTCCTTACAAATAGGGTGAGGAGCACAGCCATTCGGGAGGGGCTCAGAGTAGTGCTGCTGCTCCTCCACATCAAAAGGAGCCAGTTGAGGTGGTTCAGGCATGC
The DNA here is from genome assembly GCF_007364275.1 of Archocentrus centrarchus. Lineage (NCBI taxonomy): Eukaryota > Metazoa > Chordata > Actinopteri > Cichliformes > Cichlidae > Archocentrus > Archocentrus centrarchus. Next base: position 3,085,810 of record NC_044358.1, read on the forward strand.
CTTCTGAGCACCTCTTGGGTGAGGTTTTCTGGGCATGTCCCACCAGGAGGAAGGCCCGGGGCAGACCCAGGACTCGCTGGAGAGATTATATCTCTCAGCTGGCCTGGAAAGACTTTTGGGTCCTCCCGGATGACCTGGTGGAGGTGGCTATGGAGAGGGAAGTCTGGGCTTCCCTGCTTAGGCTGCTGCCCCCTCTACCTGGCCCCAGATAAGTGGAAGAAAGTGGATGGATGGATGGATGGATGCTCATGTTGTTTCTTTCCTAGCTTTGTCACCCCGTGATCTTCTGTGTCAAGTGTTTTTGTGTTATGGTCCTGTCTTTTATGTTTAGATCATGACTTCCTATTTTATTTTAGTAGTTGTTTGTCTTCTGTTTCTTGTTCTTAGTTTTACTTCCCCTGTCTTATTACCCTTAATTAGTTTCAGCTGTTCCTCATTTCCCACCTGTGTCCTCTTCTCTTGATTACCCTCAGTGTATCTTAGTATAAATAGCTGTCTTTTCATTTGTCAGTTTTTGTGGCATATTGTGTCTGTGCTTCTCTGTTTCCCTGTGCTGTGCTGCCTGGATTTGGTTACTATTGCTACTTTCCCACCTCCAAGGAACTGGTTCGCATGCCAGTGCCCGTGCTGTTCCCAATGAACTGGCAAAAAGCTTAAGAAAGGGTCTGCATTCCCACCGCGTTTCTGTGAACTGCTCCTTTACGCATGAGTGTGGGCAGGTCCTCGTCTGGACACGGAAGCCGAAGCGCACAAACGTGGGAGAACACGCTCCCCTTTCTTGTGCTGCAAATACGTTTTACGGTCCAAACAAACTACTGCAGCATCTGTGTGCAGCACAGAGTTAAACACAGACCGCGATTAGAGCAAGACGACAAGTACGCACTTTGTGTCCTTTTATCTGTGATATGAACTGATGCAAAGCAGCAAGTTCAGCCTTAGAGCCCAACCTAGTTCACAGCCAAGAAAATCGCTTCGCTTTTCTCATGTAATACACATGTAATATGGTAGAAAACTTGATGTTGAGACGGCAGAGTCACGCCCTTCTGCCGCTTTCGTCACGCGTTCGTGGTTGGAGACCAGCTAGCTTGCGGGGCCAGAAATGAACCTGTTTTTCGGCCGAGCACGGAGTGTTTCGGCGGTGGAAAACCCGCCTAACGGTTCAAATCACGGCACGGGCTCCGGAACCCTGTTGGTGGGAAAGAGGCCTTTGTGTCCTGGACTGTTTTGCTTCTGTTTTGGATTTAAGTTGGACTTTCATTATCCATTTAAATGCCTTGCCTTTTGTTTCATCAAGTCTGCCTCTGAAGTCTGTATTTGGGTACTTCACTCTCCACACTCCATTACATGACATACATGTCAGTAACACCTGGAAACAGCGGATTATTTGAAAGCACTGGATGTAACTTCTCTCACTCACTGGTGAAACAAGTGTGGCTGTTGTTGTCTTTTTCTTGTTTGATTAGTGTTTGGCAATGTGTCATTTAAAAAAACAATCTTGAATATGATATATACATGTATGTATAGTAAAAAAGTAAATTCTAAGCAGCCAAATGTAAAGAAGTGGTGGTCAAAATTTTTGGCTGTTTTAGCAAAAGTGGGACACATTTAGTGAGAAACATGGATATGTTGCACAGTTGTGGTTGAATGTTTATATACAATTAATTCCTCATTGTCTTCAATATTGGAATTTCAGTGTGAATCCAAAATATTAAAAATTTTGCACAACATTTTCAATATATTTTTAGCCAGGTTCATGTACAGGAATAAAAGAAAATGGCAAAAAAAAGTTAGTGGATAGAATCAGACATCAAATAAGGTTGCTGATAGAGACCAAATGACATCTATTGGAAAATTTATTATTTTAGCTATGCTTTTCAGGTGCAGTAAAATGTACAATGTTGTGCCAGATTCTAGGGGTGTCTTTGCTCATCATTATTTCAACAATAATCTTTCCTTTTAAGATCTAAACTAGGCATCTACTGAATTCAGTGTATTACAGTGCTGTTCATGTGGATTTCACAGTGGTTTTAGTATACTGGCTGATGCTGAGTCAGCAAGCCAACAGAATCTACTTTGACCCTTTCTACAAGGCACCGTCAACATCAAAATTCTGAGCAGACTTTTAATCTTTCTAGCTCACTTAAAGTGAGCCCAATCTAAAGAACTAATATATTTTTAAAATACAACCTTAAAGAACCCTAGACATGGAGCCAAAAAACACAGATTTCCATCCTTTTTTTAAATTGCAGTCAAGGCATGTAATGAGATTAGGTTAAATCTGAACACAGGCATAGAAACTTCTCTTGCAGGACTGCTTTCATCATTGTTTTTCTTTTATTCATTTTCATTTCTAAGCTGCCTCTTTTTCAGTGTTCCATAATTAAAGGCCTCTTGTTTTGATCAAAGTCCAAATCCTCAGTGATTGGTTCATTGGTCTGCCTCTAAGTGAACTCTTTCCAAGTTAGTGGAAGTGGCTTTTACTGAACTACCTTTCTTGCCTTACTGAGCTTCCCTTCACAGCGTTCAACCTCAACATGGCAGAAACAAGAAAGAAACAATGATATGACTCCAGTATAGCCTGGAAAACCAAGACGTTTTGGCTGGGAAGAGTTATGTAAGAAACCCCAGTGGCTTGTGTGTGTTGGAGGCTCTACAGAGGGTGGACCGTTGGCCGCCAGTTATTGGTGTGGCGGCTGGCGCTTCGGTGGATCTGTGGATCTATTCCTAGTGGTGTAATTAGAGGGACGCAGATGAAGTACAGTGGCAAAGAGCTCTCTTTAACAGCTGCGATGTGTGTGTGCTTGTTTTCTTTCACGTCTCGTCCTTTTCACTTATCCTTAATGATCCTTGACTTGATTATTGGGTATATTGCCAAGGTCAAAATACACTCATATTTTGATGAAAGCGATATTGTCCAGCAACCTGAGCGTTTCTTTTGACTATCACTGGTGCTAGATGGAGTGATCGATTCAACAACCATGCAGGGCACCATCCTCTTTATTCTTACAGATGAAGCGCTTTACATGTAGTTGTGGAAGTGCCACAGTATATACATATTTTTACAACTTGTAGTCCTGTATTTAAAACCTAATTAAAATTACATAACTTAGAAGACAAACTTTAGTTTCAAAATAAATTTCAGTGTTGAATAACATATGCAAAATGGAAAGTATATGTAATAATATTTAACTGATGCAGTAATGTGAAGCTTAACACATAGTAGTTTTTGCTAAAATTCACAACTAGGAGGGGTTGATTATTCAGAGCTCAGTTAAGTAATTAATTTATTGTTAATTACTCATTTCAGTAATTTTTCAACTAAAAGGACCTAGAATCTTTTCTGAGTTCTAGCTTCCCAAATTGAAAGATTTGATACTGCCTTTTTTTTTTTTTAATTTTAAGTCATAATACACTTAATATTCTTGGGGTTTAGACTGGTCATACAATTCAATACATTTTGGTCCTTTAGTTTGGACTTAGGCAGTTACAGTAGGTTTTTCAGATTACTTAGTAATGAAAACACTCAAATTGTTTGCAAGTTGTTTCTTTGCTCATTTCCAGTTGTTATTGTAAGGTTACAGAATACTTGTCAGAGCTATGTTGCCCTGGGTCTTGCATTTTAGGCTACATGCATTACTCTCTAAAAGCAAGTGTAGTTTTCAGTTTTTTTGTTCTAATTTAACAGCTTGGTAACATCTAAATAAAAGCCATTACAGGAACCTTAGACTTGAAACTGACATTTAATTTAATGTCTCTGTAGTAACTAGCTTTCAAATAAATGTAGTCAATTACAAAGTTCTTAGTTGAGCCCTAACGAAAATACTTAATATAGTACCCATGCAAGTAGCTAAAAAAAATGTGCTATGCTTGAATAAAGGTATTTACTTACTAATCTTTATCAGTGCAGGTAATTATTACTCAGAGTGTCATCAACAGATTAATTGAATAGAATATTAGATATCTTGCTGGCTTGTACTAGATTCAGGTATATATTTTCAATCTCATAAAATCCACGGTAGTTCAGTAAGGCACAACTGTGACTTAAAAATTCTGAATAGGGAGGTTTTAAATATCCCTTCAAAGTGAGGAGTAATGCAGATGACTCAAGACTGACTCTCTCCCCTTTTCAATCTGTCCCATAAACCATTTTCCTGGTTATTAACAGACTGGTCTTATGAATAGTCATGCATAACCATTGAGGCATCTATGCCGTGAAGGCAGCTCTTCATGGTATAACAAGTCTATCTCTACATCTCACTAATGTGTGAAAGAAACCAGGCTGTTGCCGAAAAACCTTGGACCCACACGCACATGTTGAACACAAGGGGAATTCCCACACACAAGCAGCTTCACTCGGCCGCACATTTAGCCACACACTTAGTATGGATTAAGTCGTGTCTTCACACCAAGATTGTAATTAGCACTTGTAGGCGGCTCTGATGTGATTTACAGCTTCTTCACCGCAGAGCTCTCAGTTTTGCCTTTTGCAAAGATTAAAAACAAACAAAAAAACTTCTGGATTTTACTGAGACTACTGTAATGCTTGGGTGTGTTTTTACCAGTGATTATGATGCCACTACATTTTTTCTTTTTTTTTTTTTTTTTAGAAATAGTACTTGTGAAGGTATCTGACAAGGTTCAGGCTGGTACCTCAGCTGTTTGCTATTTCCTGTTTGCATTTGGCAGTATCCTGCACTGGCTGTACCAGCAGTGACCGGAAGACCAGGATTTGATTTAAAAACAATGCATTGTGTAATGGATATGATCAGATGTGCCTTCCTACTGTACAACTAATCTGTATCCAGGGTGTTTCAGATGAAAATTTAGCACAAGTTTTAAAATGTGTAATTTTTAAACTGGTCAGGTGCTTGTTTACTAAACTTGTTATATTTTAAAAAATATTCACTTCTAAAATAAACAGGTATAAAATAAACAGGTATTTTGGTACAGTGAGGGGCATTTATTTTACTGTCTACTTGTGTATCAAAGTCGTGGTTTTAAGCTCCTAATAGCATTGGTTCTAACTTGACCATTTAAGTTTCAGATCCACAAAAATAACAGTATTTTCTCAAGTAATTAAAAAAGACTACTAACAAAGCAGCCAACAGTTTTTCACTGTTGCATATTTTTAATTATTTGGAATTTAATATTTCAGTGGTCTAAATGTACTCAACCAGTGAGTAAACCGTTTTTATTTGAAATAGTGTATTATATCAACTTTTATCTGCTTAAGCAAAGTCAAAATCAGTGGTTAATGAAAAAGTGCAGTTCATACATGCATTCATACATATATAGCTCAGATGTAGAACAGAATGCTGCAGACTTATTTAGGTATGCGACTATGTAATATTAAAAAAATATGCTTAAATATGCAGGTGAAAAGTGGTTACTAACCTACATGGTCAGAGCTAAGGAGAGTAACTGGATGAACCAGGGATAGTGACTCAGGGTCTCTGGAAAACTTGGCTGAGACAAGATACACCACAACAAACAGCAAAGCAGTGTGGAGTCATTCACAGCCCACATGGTGCAATAATGTTAAGGTCATTTGTAACTTTTTTACAGTACATGTGGAGGTGGGAGACTTGGTGGGAAGGAGGTGAATAGCAAAGTTTCTTGTTTCTACGAATTGTGGAATGTTTGGTTTGTGCTGGCAGCATATGGAAAGCAACGGTTATGAGGGACATAGCCTAAAAATCTGTTTTTTAATTTTCTGCAAATAAAACCATCCTAAATTAGTTTTTATTGTATTCATAATTTAATTGAAATTGTGTAGCCCAGTGGGCTACATAGCTTGTTTATTGCACCATTTCCCCACCATGTTGTATTTCAGCAGAAAGAAGAAGAAAGACCAGTGAGTCAACAGGATCTACAAATTCCACCCAAGCCGCTCAGATCAGAACTGCGAGTCAGTTGTTGTACTGGTGCCACACTCAGCACAAAAATTAGAAAACAAAAAGCTGTAGAGTGATACATTTTCACAACGTCGCAGATACGCTTATTACATTGCTCAAAAGATTAAGGGAACACCTGATCATCAGAATATAAGACAAAGTTATTTAAAAAAAAAAAAAAAAGTTTATTGGGGTGGCTGTGGCTCAGGAGGCAGAGCAGGTCACCTACTCATCGGAATGTTGGTGGTTCAATTCCTGGCTGCTCAGGGCTGCATGCCAAAGTATCCTTGGGCAACCCCAAGTTGCTCTCTGACGCAGGTGTCGGAGTATGAATGTGTATGAATGGTAGACAGTAAGCACTTAGCTTCAGATGGAAGTGCTTGTATTAATGGGTGTGAATGGGTGAATGCAAATGTGTTATATAAGCGCTTTGAGTGCTCAGAGTAGAAAAGCGCTATATAATATAACGAGTCCATTTACCATAAACTTCATGGATTTCAATTTGTCCAGTTAGGAAACATTAACCATTATGTATCCAGTTCATGTGCTTTGATGCAAATGGAAGTGACAACAACAAGGCAAACCCCCAAAGTGGGGAAAAAAAGAAGATTGCTTATCCCCTCTCTTCTAATTTTGCCTTTTGCCTGTGTCCTTTTCACTACTGGTAGCGTGAGATGATGAATGTAGTCTATTGAGGTTGGACAGGTAGTCCAGCTCCTTCGGGATGGCATATCCATGTGTGCTGTCGCAAGAAGGTTTGCTGTGTCTCCCAGTGCAGAGTGTTGAGTAGATACCAAGAGACAGCCTGTTACATTAGGAGAGCTGGACAAGGCTGTAGAAGGGCATCAGCTCAGCAGCTGGACAGGTATTTGCTCCATTGTGCAAGGAGCACGGCCATATCTCTACACAATGACCTCCAGTAGGTGCATATTTCTGACCAAATGGTTAGAATCAGACTTCATGAGGGTGGCATGAGAGCTCAGCCCCCTTTAGTGGGACCTGTGCTCACAGCCCAGCAGGTCCTAACACCACAGATTGATGTCCCTGAAGTTTAAATGACTTTGTGTTATCCTATGATGACTAAGTTGTTGCCCTTAATTTTTTTGAGCAGTGAGAATTTGACTGAGTCAGTCAGACAAAAATTGAGAAGTCTTGAAAAGCAGTAATAGCTCATTTGACATCCATGTGTTAAGGGATTCAGCACAAACTTAACCAAGATGAACTTGTCAAAAATGCAGACTTCCCCAAAAGACACAATACATATTGTATGTATTTTATATCAATAACACATTTCATTAATAAAATATCCCAGTAAAATACAGCAAATTCACACTCTGGGGTGTGTGTGTGTATGTGTGTGTGTGTGAGAGAGAGAATTTTATGAAAATCTGCCTATTTTATTGGCACATTCCTTATCTAAAAGTAGTAATAATGTAATTAATATATTTGCTAACACCTGCTGTGGGCACACATGGAGTGATTGGAGGCCCACAGGATAACACATGTAAGTGTAGCAATGAATGTCAACATAATAACAAAGTTTGTATATTAGACACTGTACTTATAGTTCCTGTCAAATACTGTAATTGGTAAGCACTTAAATGCCTTTATAGCACCACACAACTATACAAATAATGACAACATTTATTATAAGTACACAAGTGTGTTTTAAGCTATTCCTGAATCCTTATTTAGTGCTTATAAATGAAGAAACCTGGCAGTAAATACAAATTTTGTGCATAGAAGCAAATATTGTAGATAAATTAAAGGCAGAACTGCAAGTTACAGTACTCAGTCTACATTTCTATGCTCATAGCAGTTTTGATTGATTGTGAAGTGATTTGCCAGATGGACCATGTTTGCTGTGTTTACATAGTAACTGCAAGTTGCCTTTGTCATTATTAAAAAGAATCTTCATTTTGTACTTATTTTTTAAAATACATTCTAATTAACTGTACTTACACAACCTCAAAAGGCCTGGATGGCCTCAATAATCCTTTTTTGTGGCACACAGCTCCTTTCAGTTATTTATTTATTTTTTTAAATCAATGGACCAACTAAGGTCTTGCATCCTAACTATGACTGGCAGCTGTGAATGTTTCAAGGGATTTCATTAGTTAACAGAACTGAACAAATACTTAAGATAGACCATGTAAATACAAGAAGCTTACCTCACTCTTTGCCTCTTTGTTTAGAAAAGGGATTAAGCTCTGATGACAGTCCTAAATCAATAGATTTTGGATTGGAACAATTTGTTCCAGGGATTTTTAAAATGTGACATTAAAACCTTCTCTGAGCTGCTTTGAGAACATGTTTGTCCCATGTTGAGAAACACAAATGGAAAACAAACTAAAACAATTAGGCTTCACTGGGAATTTGTATTAGTTGCTGTAAACTGGTGTTGAAGCTTTGGCAGATGAAATGCTGCAGTTGAAACAAGAACGGGTTTCCTTCATGTTTTCACCTTTTTGTGGAGTCAGTGATGTACTCATTGGACAGCCTTCTGGCATATAACAAAATAAAAACCTCTCTCCTCTTTAAAACAGTTCCAGCAGGAAGTGTGCAAATATGTAAATGCTCCATAAAACAAACTTAAGTAGTGTATTTTTCCACTTAAGGTGATGAAAGAACAACCCTGAAACTCTGCTTTGAGAATGGTCACGCTTAGTGAACTTGACCGCTATGGTGCCTGCCCCTTATGTGTCGGCACGACTTTAAAGCCAGGTGACTGTTAAAAGAGCCAGTGTTCCAGCATAGTAATATCAAACTACTAGCAGTTTCTCAGCTAGGTTAGCCACACACACACACACACACACACACCTTTTTCATATCTGTTAATATCTAAGTGCTCACAGGTAGTCTGCCCATGGAGCGTGCAGAAAAACACAGTTTTTGGTTTCACCCCACTGTACGTTAAATGAACCATAAGCACTCCTCCCTCTATTACCTCTGTTGTTTTCTCTGCTTTTCTTTCATTATAGCTGCCTTCAAGTGGCCGCCTTTCATCTTTAGAAGGATGAGTTTCTGGGATTCAGAGAATTTTGACACACCTGAACAGTATGCCATTATAAAGGTGTTGTGGCTGTCAGTTCTGCTTATCCTCTAAAGCAGTGAATATTTATTTGTACCAGCTTTTTTCTTATATTGTAATGACGTTATCATATATTGTACCTTTAAGGAGTCTCATTCTCAAATTAATTTAAGGATGCTAAATTTTGTTCAGAAATTTTAGTGCTAGGTAGAAACTATTGGATGCATTAGGACACTTTAGTACATAGAGTACTACTTTCAAGCTTATGAAGTCAGTCTGGGAGTATGAAAAGACTCAAGTATAAATCTAATGAAAGGTTGCTCAACACACTGTCTCATTTTTATACATGTGAACGGGCAACTGCCATGGCTAGAGACAGGTTCTCTGAATGTTTTAGTGAACATGATATCTCAATAATCCCTTAAGGTTTCCTCAAATTTGGCATAAATTTTCATTTGAACTGAAAAATGAACTGATTAGAATTTGGTGGTCAAAGATCAAAGTTACATTGATCTGACAAAACAAAACACTTTTTACCATATCTCAATAACACAAAGGCATCATCTAACCTGGGAATAAACCACATTTAGGCTGAAGTTTATAGAAACCTAGACTGTTATAACATATACAGACATAAACATACACCATCTACATTCCATGTTAAAAATATAAGCAATTTGTATCTATAATTTTTACATGAAATGAGTAATTTAGCCAGACTGCACTCACTCTGCTTTACTGGGGGTGGTTGACTTTGGCTTTTTAGCTTCTGTCTAACCCTAATGCTTACTGTGCTGCCCAACAGAAATAGAACTACTTGTATATTAGTCTGCTCCTGCGGTGTTGAGAAGATTAGTAGGGTGGAGTCTTCCCTCTCCAATTAGCACTGCAATCAGTCGCAGAATTTGCACTAGCTATAAAGAGTAGATGTAACCATTAATCTGGTACTTTGCTTACAACCAATTCCGTTCAGTCCAATTCAGTTTTATTTATATAGTCCCAAATCACAGTCGCTTCAAGGCACTTTTTATTGTAAGGTGAAGACCCTAAAATAACACAGAGAAAGCCCCAATAATAAGACAACCCCTATGAGCAGCACTTGGTAACAGTGGGAAGGAAAAAACTCCCTTTTAACAGGAAGAGCCCTCCAGCAGAACCAGGCTCAGGGAGGGGCAACCATCTGCCACGACCGGTTGGGGGTGAGTCTATCCAAGCTGTCACAGGCAGGGTAAACCCTGGACAGGTTTGCAGTCTGTCACATGGCCAATGCAAAGTGCTCTATTGAGGTAATATTGTAGAATTGTAGAATCTTATCTTTAAGATAAGATAAGATGGGGCCTGACCTTACATGTGAGAAGTAGGATTTTAAATTCAATTTTGGAGAGAAGCTAATATGGGAGAATAATGCTCTCTCTTTCTAGTCCGTGTCAGTACTCTCACTGCAGCATTTTCAATCAGATTATTTATAATATTATAGTTGTTCAAGACTAAACTCCTGGCACTCCTCAAGAAAAGTCCATAAAGTGTTCCTGAGATAGTATGACAAATTAGATTTATATTCTTTCAGTTTTACATTATAAAATTTAATAAAATATGCAAAGAAATTTTGGGGCAGTTTAGGGTCTAAATAAACTGTATTGCAAAAAGTATTCGCTCTTCTGCCTTCATGTAACATCCCATTCTTTATAGGGTTTACTATGATATCGGCCCACCCTTTGCAGCTTTAACAGCTTCAACTTTTCTGGGAAGACTTTCCGCAAAGTTTTGGAGTGTGTTTATGGGAATTTTTGACCATTCTTTTCAGAAGTACATTTGTGAGCTCAGACACTGACATTGTAGAACTGGGCCTGGCTCCCAGTTCTACAGGGTTCTACAGGGTTGAGGTCAGGACTCTGTGCAGGCCAGTCAAGTTCTTCCACACCAAACTCGCTCATCCATGTCTTTATGACCTTTGATTTGTGCACTGGTGTGCAGTCATGTTGGAACAGACTGTTGCCACAAAGTTGGGAGCATGAAATTGTCAAAAATGTCTTGGTATGCTTAAGCATTAAGAGTTCCTTTTACTGGAACTAAGGAGCCAAGCCCAACTCCTGAAAAACAACCCCACATCATAACTCCCCTGCACCAAACTATTCTACTGGTAACTGCCAAACCCAGACTCGTCCATCAGATTGCCTGATGGAGAAGTGTGATTTGTCACTCCAGACAACACTGATCCACAGCTCTAGAGTCCAGTAGGGGCGTGCTTTACACAACTGCATCCAACATTTTGCATTGTGCTTGGTGATCTAAGGCTTGGAGGCAGTTGCTCGGCCATGGAAACTCATTCAATAAACTTCTCTACACACTGCTCTAGAGCTAATCTGAAGGCCACACAAAGTGAGGCGGTCAGTAGTGATTGCCTCTGCAGAAAGTTGGTGACCTCTGTGCACTATGTGCCTCAGTGTCCGGTGATCCTGCTCTCTGAGTTTTACGCTCCCTGCCACTTTGTAGCTGAGTTGTTGTTGCTCCCAGTTGCTTCACTTTGTTTTAATACCAAAACAGTTGACTGTGGAATATTTAGTAATGAGTACATTTCACCACTGGACTTGTTCCACAGGTCACATTCTACCATTCACTGAGCTCCTGAGAGCGACCCATTCTTTCACAAATGTTTAAAGCAATCTGCATCCCTGGATTCTTGGTTTTATACACTAGTGGCCATGGAGTTGATTGGAATACCTGAATTCAATGATTTTAATGGGTGAGTGAATACTTTTGGCAATATAGTGTAGATGGATGGTTGAGAAATTAGGATAGATAATTGCAAATGATTTGTAAGTGGTCGATTTAAACTTGGCAACATTACCAATTTGCATAATTTTTTTTTATAAATATAAGCCTTTGGATTTATGCCTTAATGTGCACTATGTAGCCACAACTTTCAAACCAGCTGCCTAATATTATGTAGGTCACCTCCATGCTGCCATAACTGTTCTGACCTGTATGGGAATGCATAAAGGAGTGTTTCTGGAGGTCAAATCTAAACCTTCGTTTCTTTGCTGTTACCACAGGTGTGTGTGCAGGTTTCTCATAATGTTTTATGAAAAACAACTTTATTGTCACATTTATGCAGCGAAATTCAGTCTCTGCTTTTAACCCTTCACACATGTAGTATGTAACACATACAGCACAACATGCAGAGCAGGGGACAGCTAGAAAGCGCTAGGGGTTGTGGGGGTGTTAAGGGCCTTGCTCAACTGCCCACAGTGGTGCTATTACAGGCACTTCACCCTAAACCTTATTTTCCATACTGGTCTGAGGGTTCTCTGAAGCTTTCCCAGATGGTTTCAGATTCCAGATGGTTTTCAGTCTGTCCAATCCAATTTTTTTCCAGTACATGCCAGTCCGAGGATTCGAACCAGCATCCTCTCAATCATAAACCCTCCTCTTCTTCTCCAGGCCACCTCTAGACTGTTAATCCACATGCCAATGTAACATCCCAATGAATGCCAGGACCCAAGGTTTCGTAGCAGAACATTGCTTTTGAATTAGATCAGCGTTGTTCACCTTCACCTGTTAGTGGTTTTAAAAGCTGTGAGGTGTATATGTCTTTTTTATATGCAAATACATACAGACACACATAAAGTCCTTTCCTTCCCAACCCTTAAGACAAGCCTTCTCTTATGATGGATAGTCTCATGCATCATAGTAATAGTAAAGCTATCTGAATCCCCCAAGTACTCCATTCTTGTAAGCTTTATGCCCTCCGCATGGTTATACTTTGAGATTTTCCTGATTTTCAAAGCTTCTTTTCAGCAGTGTTGTTAATTAAAAAGTGGACTAGTTTTGTTGTGGCCTTCCATGTTGCCAAGTAGGGAAATCACCCTCTTCTTTTCATTTTTTTTTCTTTTGCTTTTTTCCCTCTCTGTCTCTCTCTTTCACCCACTCACCCTCCTATCCCATCCGCCTTTGTCAAGAATAAAGCTAGCCCAACCACTTTGTAAATGAAACATCCTCCCACTATTAATGGGATTGAGCAGATGTTTTCTGTTTGGATGGTCAGAGATGGGACAGTAAAGCCTGCAGCAAAACAAAAAAAAAAACAAAAAAAAAAAGATTTTAAGAGAAAAAAAAAGAAAGCAAAAGCAGATATTTATGGAAATGATTATATCACTTCCCCCATGTCCCATATGAACGCATGTCTTGCACACATGGCAAATTAGAAGTCATCCCTTCCAGTTTAGTACATGTCTTGGAGCATGTGCCAGCGATCTTGGTACTAAAACATCATAAATAACACTGTAACCCATGGGACAAGGTGTTATAAATAGGATGTGTCAAACCCTGCTCTAGCCAGCCGCTGTACGAAACCTTCTCTTTTCACCCACCGGGCCGCTCAGCTGCTTTTTAATTTGGCCCTCCCGTGGGCTAACCGACTGACGCCTCTCGGCGAGGGCCTCTGTATTTCAACAAGGCCGCAAAAGCCCCAGCCCTCGGGCACTCGCACTCACAAAGCTCTCCAGCCTTTCTGAGCTGTTACTTTTTTGGAGCCCAGACTCTACCATCAGCAGAAGAGAAACACCGGCCCTGGCCAGAAGGCAGCGGCCAAGTCTCATCTGTCAGAAACCTAGGGGCCAGACTCTCTAGCCATTGGGTGGGCAGGGCCTGACCAAAACAGAGAAAGGAACAAAAGTGAAAGAACGAGAGTGGAGAATGGGGGGGGAGAGCGAGAGGAAGCTCCCAGATAAACAGACCGCAGCGCCTCAACTCCTAATCGCCCTGTGCTTCCGTTTCCAAACTCTATAATTAGAAGGGCCCCGTCCCTTTTTTCTCTTTATTCCCAGTTGACGCAAATGCTTCTTGTGGCTTGGCACCTCGTTTGGGGCGTGGGTTTTCAAGAGTTTACAGGCTCTGGGCCTTAGCTCTCTGGCTTGCTGGCCGCTCTGATACTGCATGAATAGCTAACCACTGTCTTAATACACACTTCTCTTGGCTTCTCTTCTGCCTTCTTTCTTCCACCTCTGATAATCTGCATGACCCCATCACTCATCCATTCTTCCACCATCCTTCCAGATCTTCATCATCTTCGAACAGAACTGTTCTTTACTCATTTTCAAGTCTTAACAAAAGAAACCTTTCAACTCTGAATGAATTTTGTTGTACACTTTTTTTTTTTCCCCAGAAAGGGAGTGTTTTCCATCTCCCTCGCACGTGTTGTTGAATCCTTTTAATCTCATGCCATTCCAACATCCTTTTTTCACATTTGACATGCCACCCAATAAAGCCCAGCCACTAATTAAAACCTACTGCAGCCTCCACATAAAAGATTCCAAGGGGAAAAACTGAGAGGAAACTACTAATTACTTTAATATTATTTATGTCTGGAAGTCTTCAGGAGGACAGGGGTTTGGACATTTTTTACACTCCATATCAGTGAGTTGTAGTGTCAGTTACTGCTCAATCTATGCTTTTATTTGTAGCGTCTCAAAATGTTTCTGGGGATGGGTTTTGGATGGTGTTCGAAAAGAGGTGTAGCCTTTTTCCTAGCTGAGCCAGTTTAGATCTGGATTTGTTCTGGTGTGGTTTGTTGGGCATGTTGTTTATGGTGTGGGCCTATACTTTCTGGAGTTTGACGAGCTTCAAATAAAACAGGACCAAATGAATGGGCCTGTCAGTGTTGGTTACACTTGTGCTGAGCTGTGGTTCAGCTTTTTGGTGATTCTGAATGTGCATAGACACGCCCATAAACATGCACTGATGTATGAATAGATAGATTCTCTCTTTTACAGACATTCATTTTGTCTGGCCTTGAAGAAGCACACGACTCAAGCCATGCTTTTTACCAGACCAAGTTATCATGCAAAGTAAAGTTGCATTTTATGACTGCGACAAATGATAGCTGGCTTTGTTTAATGGGCTGGTTTGTTTGTTTTGAATGCACAGTAATTCTTTCATGCTGTCTAGCATGTGTCCACTGCACAGTTTGTAGGCTTGTAGGCTGCTGGAATAAAATACTGTTATGCTGTTAAATATTTTGTTTGGAAACTATGTCATTAGAGACATTCCTACACACTACACAAATCAAAGACATAACATTTTAGTTTCTTTTGCTTTGAACTAATACTGAAATCATTGAAAGAAACAATGGCAAATTACAGGAAAAAGATAAAACAAGTGTTTTAGGTGATAAGCCACCATATGAAGACTTAAAAACCCTCTTTTTTTCTGACCATTTCTTAATAACATTTAAATTTACAATAATGTATTACACAACAGTGAGGAATAAATATCATTACAGTTGATGTCTCTCTGAAAGTGCTGTAAGTAAATTGAAGGATATTATTCCTCCATTGTTATCTTTTTCTATCCTGTGTGCCAACACCGTGCAGAGCAGCTACCTGAAGTCTACTCCCACAAAGGTCGATTATCTCATCAGTAGTTTTACATCTTCACTCGGGATACTGTGGCTCCTCTGAAAAAGAATGCCTGAATGAGAAGTTGCTTGACTCCCAGACGTGGGGAGATGTTTCAATCTTAAATATGTTTAGTCTGTCTTTATTAATGGGCTATGCACCACAGGCCTTTAAGGTGGCAGTACAGACCATTACTTAAACCAGCTGTCTTTGCTAAGTATAGGCCAATCTCCAACAAGTGGAACCAGCTCAAGATTAGGCTTAAAACTTTCCTTTTTGATAAAGCTTTTAGTTAGGGCTGGATCAGGTGACCTTGAACTCTTCCTTAGTTATTATGCTATAATAGGCCTAGGCTGCTGATGGCTTCCCAGTGTTTCTTCTTCATTCACCTTTTTTCACGCTTTGTGTTTATACCCCACTCTGCATTTAATTATTAATCTCTGGCTCTCTTCCGCAGCATGTCTTTTGTGCCGTCTCCCTCCCCTCAACCCCAACCAGCTGTGGCAGATGACTGCCCCTCCCTGAGCCTGGTTCAGCCGGAGGTTTCTTCCTGTTAAAAGGGAGTTTTTCCTTCCCAGTGCCACCAAGTGCTGCTCATAAGGGCTTGTTTTGATTGTTGGGGTTTATATTGTAAGGTACAGGCATTTTATATTATAAGATAAAGACCCCACAATATAAAGCACCTTGAGGCAACTGTTTGTTGTGATTTGGCGCTATATGAATAAAACTGATTTGAATTGAATTAGTTTTGAGGCCACAAAATTGATTTCCTTTGAGTGTCAAATATTATTGTATTAGTGTTCTTTGCTTTTCAAAGATGTGCAACATATATGTCCATCCATCTGGGCATCTGTCCATGAGGTATTACATTTCTGGTCTGTAGACTCCAAAACCACAAGGAGTTGTGCCATGAAATTTGGCATATCTGTTCTTTACGCTTCATAAATGTGCAACACGATATTCGTCTCCCCATCTATCCAGACATCGCTTCACTAACAAGAAGCACTCCGAGAGCGCAAACCTCTACCAAGGCAGATCTGAACTCTCTGGGCAGTATTTACTTTTAAGGGAATAATGTTGTATTTTGTTTTCTTCATTCTTTTTTTGCATTTTTGGCCACAGCGGCTTTTATTGGCAGTGGAGGGAGACAGGAAATGGGGGAAAGATACAGGGGAAGACACGCGGGCAAGCTGGCGACGGGCCAGGACTCGAACCCGCGCCGCAACGCGGCATGTGTATGCGGTCGCCGGTTTCACCACTAAGCCACCCGGGTGTCCTTCTTCATTCTTTTTAAGTGTACTTTGAGAAGTTTGTAGTGGAGTAAAAACAAGTGCAATGTGCGGGCTTGTTATTTGCCCTGCTGAAACCCTTTTAGATATACTTTACATAATTTTGAGTACAATTTATTTATGTGAATTCATTCTCATTCTTTCTTTTGGCAATTCTTTCTTTAAAGATATAACTCATTTTGGGGTCAAATTGAAAGAAAGGCAGATGTGAAGTGTAGAAGTGAGATCAGAGGTCAAATGTGATATATCTGATACCATCATCATTTCCTAAATGTTGCCAATACAAACAAAGGGAATAGCATTTGAATCCTAGTTTTAAAGATAAAACATTTTATGAAAGTTTGACCAAATGAAAGTTTGACCTTATTTGACCTTGTAGAAGAGGTCAGAGGTCCAAAAGTAACATATTTAGAATCTCCATATATCCTTCCTTATATACCTTTATGCTGTCAATACAACAACAGTGGCAGTAATAAACATAGTTTTAAATAGGTCTATATAACATTATTATCGCTTTAACCTTCAGATCAATTTATTGACCTTGAAGGAGAAGTAAGAGGTGAAACATGACATGATATAGTATATCTTTATACGGCACTTTCTATATGTTAACAATACACTCCGCACTTGTAAGAATCATAGTTTTACATTATAAGGCTTTTTGTCAATGAAATGAAATGTATTTCAAAAGTGCATGTGTGTATGTGTGAAAGAGAGAATGTGTGAACTTAGGGTGAGTTGAGCTGCAATCATTAAGGACTGTGTGAGTGCAAGCCATCACGCCTGAGGATTTTGGACCAGTCATGCTTGAGCATAGTGGAAGAGCAATAATGATTATGTGAATAATCACTATTGTTGTTTTAAACTTGACTCTCTCAGTTTAGATCTCAGACTTTCTGACACTCTTCCTGGGTTATGTCATCACTGGTAGTTCTTTAAACTTATCTATAGTGCCTAGTGTGATGTTTCACAGGCACAAATAGAAAAAAAAAGGCATTGTAATAATTACTAGAATGGGAAATGAGCAACCAGTAGTGTATTAAAAGGAGGCTTATTGTTAAAAAAGGCAAATTACAATATTAGAACATTAGGGGGGTAAAGGCATATGATTCAGAAGCATGTAATAAGACAAGCGGTCATGAGCACAAAATATGCTTAAAGCTCTTGGAATTTATTCTACAATAAAACAAAAAACAGTTATAACCAGCTTATAGTGATGCCAGCTGTAGGGGTGAATGCTAATGTTAGTGACTATGTGTTCTTTGTAGGAATGCTGCTGGTAACTGCCGACACTCTGGGACATGATTTTCACGTCTTCCAGATCCTCACCCACCCATGGGCATCCTCGCAGAGCGCTGTTCACCATCTCTATACCCTGCATCGTGGGGAGACTGAAGCCAAGGTCTGAAACAGACACACACCTACATGCACACTACAATCATCAAGTGGAAGTAGTAGTAGAAAAATTTAATGAGCATTTACAGAGCACATTTCTAGCTCTCATTTTCACACCCACATAAGTTCTAGTAAATTGATGTAAGTTGTACACTTTTTAATAGTTGTCAGATCAGGTGCTTCTTCCTGTCAAATCACTGCAGTATGGTCAATGTAATTAGTGAAAACAAAAAAGAACAAACAACACAATTTATCAATGCTAGTCCCTCCACAGATCAAAAGAATGTATAATAGTGACCATGAAAAGTAAAAGCATTAGCATAAGGTCAGCAGTAATGCATTCATTCATCCATCCAACTTTTATTGCCTCTCTGGGTTGCATGGGCAATGGTTTAAGCAGAGCTGGCCACACCTTCCTCTCCCTAACCACCTCTTCCAGCTGTATTCTGGGGGTATTGAGTCACCCCAGAAACATAATCTCTCCAGGGTGTCCTGGATCAGCCCAGGGGCCTTCATCTGATTGGACCTGCCTTTAAGGTCTAATCTAGGTAGCATCCAGGAAGCATCTTAGTGCGATACCCGAACCACCCCAAATTGCTCCTTTCTTCCAGAGGAGCAGTGACTACTCTGAACCATTCCCAAATATTGGAGCTTCTCACCCTATCTCTAAAGGTGAATCCAGACCCAGAGACCTGTCAAACTAAACTAATTTCTGTACCATGGATCAACAACCACAACCATGAGGTCATGAACATAGTGTTGGTAGGAATGTAGATCGACCAGTAAATTGACAGCTATGCCTTCTTGCTCAACTCTTTCTCTGTGCAGGACTCAGTGGGGGCACTGATTCCTGCCCAGCCTTGAGTGGGCATTTCACTCTTTCCCAGCTGTGAACCATGCTAATTTTTGACCCACCTACTTCATATTCCAACACAAACTGATCTGGTTCAAGTTGGCAAGCTTGAGGTCCCTGCTCAATGAGGCCAGTATCATCTACAAAACAGCAAAGATGTCACCCCTAGGGCACCAAACTGGAAACCCACCTTCTCTCAGGTGGACCTAGAAATTTAGTCTATAAAAGTTATGAACAGCACTGGTAATAAATCGGCTGTCCTGGCAAAATCCATCACCCGCTGGGATTGAATCTGACTTATTACCAACTCTGAATCAGGCTGTCACAATAGATTAATAGAGCAGCACAATGGTGATCATTTTGTAGAACAAACATCTAGAAATATTGGGTTCTAGTTCTAGTAATAGTTTGCTGGTACAACAGACAGCACAGATGTACTAGAGAATGACCTAACCCTAAACCACAGCAGTTTTGGGTCAGGTCAGAGCCAAAATTCTCTGGTCTACCCAACAGTCCTTGACCAGCATTAGTGTCTGTTATTAAAATGGGATCAACTGCTCACATTTTGCAAAGGCCGTAGAATATGGGATACATGACTGTCTAAAGCTGCTGAATGGCAAAAATGAACGGACCACTACTATTATATCAAATTTGGTAGCGTTGTAGCTAACAAAGAACAGCTTCAGTAAGCTTCAATCACTGAAGCTGTAAGTTCAGTAATCAGTGTTGAATACTGATTACTGAACTTACAGCTTCAGTGATCAGTAATCAGTGTTGAATAATTTATTGACCCCTACTTATTGTTTCTCTTCTTCTCCCAGACAAAACGCTCATACATTCTTAAATGCTTTTCTGACACCTCACTGAATCAGACATGCCACATTTGACAAAAAGTACATTTACTTAATGAGGTATTTATCCTCAATTGTTTCTTTATTTCCGTTCAATAGTAGATAGGAGATGACAGGATCCTTCCCTTAGCTATCCAGTTGCAGTGACATCCGGTCTTGGGCTCATCCTCCTCCACATTTCCTCACTCGCATTTAAACAGACAATTTTATGAGAGAAAATAACCATTATGGATAAAGAAAAACATTCATCCAGTTTCCTAAATAAACTGCAACATTGGAGAACAGCTTTTAAAAATGACGTGTTGTTATGAAACACATTATGGAAAGGCTGGTTCTTCGGGCTGCCATTTCAAGTAGTTCAACATGTTCTCTGTAGGCTCTGTGAGTAGCCAGCTATTATAATGCTGCCTTGCCAAGTACACTTTAATTCAGTGGTATTTTTTGTGTAGCACAGTATTACTGCTATCACGCCTTTACACCAACATATGCAGCCGATGTCTTGTATTGTCTTCTGTTGTCAAAGTGTATCAAAGAGGAACGCAGCTTTACTTTCTAATACAAATAGCATTTCCTTACTGAGGTGCAGTGGGTCTATCATCCAGAGGATTTGTATGGGACTCCAGGGAACATTCATTTATAACTAGAAGAGGAAGGGTTTGCCTAGGACAGTTTGCACAGGGAACATTTTTTGCCCCTACTGCAATATGGAAAGCAAACGCTAGACAGTGAAATTCCATTGATGGCGCTTCTCAGGGTGGACAAACTACCTGCCGTACCATAATAATATACTGATGAAAATGATAAACACAAAGTGATAACATAAGAAAAAAAATCATGTTTTTATTGTAAGACAGAATTGTTTTTTAAAAAAAAGACATTAAACAAATGTATTTAATAAATATGTTATATCACTATAATTAGAACCATTAAATGGTATTCTTAAGGCAAGTTTCAATGTAAAATTGAATGTACAAAAAATTGTGATACACAGATACGTAATTTCATTAAAAGTGTGGCTTATAATAATAAAATGAGGTGGTAATTCAGTTGACCGAATAAATCATGAAAAGAAAAACAAGATTTTGTTAACATTTCTCAAGTTAAGATTTTTTTTTATTTTTATTTTTTGGAATTTTCTCATTTGTTGCAATATAAATTAGAAGTGCTTACTCAACAAAACTACTTCAGGCCTTGTTAAGTTCAGTAATATTGACTGGGAACACGCACAATCACATGCACACACACTCTTGCAGCCTGCCTGCAGTTAATGTGTGACCAAACGTCAGGTCTGCTGACCTGCTGCACACTCAGGGTGCTTTGATCCAAACCCTTGTAAACACTGAATGTTGGCCCCAGCCTAGTGCTTGGGACAGGGGTTATCAGCACACACACGCACGCAGGCACACTCACACAGAAGCAGAAACATACTGGGAGTCATAAAGTCTTGAGTTAGGTATGTGGAGGTGGATGCCTTATCTGTCTCCAGCAGCCAAACATGCGGCTGGCTGTCAGTGACCCGAGGCCAGGTAAACAGACCTGCAGCTGATAACAGTTGTAAGAGGCTGAAGGCAGAGCAGAAGGTAGATGAGCTCAGATCTACAGGGCAAACTGGAAAAAACTAATCACCAAGGTCCTATTCTGCTAAACCTATCAGTTTTGCACCATCAGCTGTAATATCCAATGATATAAGTTTATGGAAATTCAGTTGACACATTTACTTGTACTTCACTAACTGGGCTGCTCAGTAAAAATATGATTTCTTCAGCCATTACCTACCTATGAGAATCCCATGTTCAATAATGCCTGTAGGGGGTTAAAGAAACCTGTTTCTCCAGCTAGCTGATCTTTTCACACCAAAAGGAAAACTGGCATGCATGTATGCATGCACAGAACACAGTATAGTTGTGACAGCACAGTGGCACAAAAAAAGAAGGCATCAATACATGTAAGGAGAATGTTGCTTCAGAGTGCAGTGCATCCAGAACATATTCACAGCATTTCACTTGTTCCACATTTTGTCGTGTTACAGCTTTATTCCAAAATGGCTTTTTGAGGTGAAAATTTTATTTTTCACCTCAAAATTCTACACCCAACACTCCATAATGAGAAAGTGAAAAAAGTTGGCTTGAAATTCTTGCAAATTATAGCAAAAATAAGCATTCACAGCCTTTGCCATGACACTCAAAATTTAGCTCAGGTTCATCCTTTTTCCATTGATCTGTCACATGTGTCTACAGTTTGATTGGAGTCCACCTGTGGTAAATTCAGTTGGTTTGGACATGATTTGGAAAGGCGCACACCTATCTATATAAGGTGCCATAGTGGACAGTGTGTGTCAGAGCACAAACCAACCCATGAAATCCAAGGAATTGTCTGTAGCTCTCTGAGACAAGATTGTTTTGAGGCACAGATCTGGGGAAGGGTACAGAAAAAAATATACAGCATTGAAGGTCCCAATGAGCACAGCGGCCTCAATTATTTGTAAATGGAAGAAGTTCACTAACCACCAGGACTCTTCCTAGAGCTAGCTGCCCAACCGATCTGAGTGATTGGGGTATAAGGGCCTTAGTCAGGGAGGTGACCAAGAACCCAATGGTTATGCTAACAGAGCTCCAGCTTTGCTCTGTGGAGAGAGGAAGGACAACCATTCCTACAGCACTCGACCAATCAGGCCTGTATTGTACAGTGGCCAGATGGAAGCCACTCCTCAGTAAAAGCACATCACCATCTGCCTGGAGTGTGCCAAAAGGCACCTGAAGCACTCGCAAAATTTTCTGGTCTGATGAAAAAACATTGAACTATTTGGCCTGAATGCCAAGCGTCATATCTGGAAGAAACCAGGCACTACTCATCAACTGGCCAATACCATCACTACAGTGAAGCATGATGGTGACAGCATCATGCTGTCGGGATGTTTTTTGGCAGCAGGACTGGGAAACTAGTCAGGGTTGAGGGGAAAATGTACAATGTACAGAGACATCCTTGATGATAACCTGCACCATAGCTCTCTGGACCTCGGACTGGGGTGAAAGTTCATCTTCCAACAGGGTAACGACCCTAAGCACACAGCCAAGATAACAAAGTGGTGGCTTTGGGACCACTCTGTAAATTTTCTTGAGTGGCCCAGCCAGTGCTCAGACTTGGACCTGATTGAACAGCTCTGGAGAGATCTAATAATGGCTGTGCAGCCAGGTTGAGCTTGGGAGAAACCTGCCCAAAGATAGGTGTGCCAAGCTTATAGCATCATACTCAAGAACTTGAGGCTGTAATTGCTGCCAAAGGTGTTTCAGCTGTGGCTCAGGAGGTAGAGTGGATCATTTACTAATTGGAGGGTTGGTGGTTCAATCCCTTGTTGCTCCAGTCTGGATGCCAAAGTATCCTTGGGCAAGATACCGAACCCCAAGTTGCTCTCCAATGAATGCGAATGTTTGTGAATGCGAGATAGTAAGTGCTTTCATGAATGGGTGAATGAGGCATGTTGTATAAAGCATTTTGATTGCTCAAGTAGAGTAGAAAAACACTATATAAGAACCAGTCCATGTACCATTTACCAGTACTGAGCAAAGATTGTGAATACTTATGTAAATGCTGTAGTTTTGTTTTTCATTTTTAGTAAATTTTCAACATTTTCAAACCTTTTTTACTTTGTCATTGCGGGGTACTATGTGTAGAATTTTGAGGTGAGAAATGAATGTAATACATTTTGGAATAAGGCATGACAAAATGAACATGATAAAATGTGGAACAAGTGAAGCATTGTGAATACTTTCCGGATGCACTGTATACTTAAGTAATTAAGTCGTCATCTCAAAGTTAGGGTAGAGGTATATTAGCTATATATAGAAAAGTGAATGCTGATCTACATGCAAACACTCCAAGGCATGAAATTTACAAGAGCTCTGTGGGTGCTCTGTGGTAAGTCACACCAAGAACTTGGTAGCAGATCCTTTGAGTCCTCTAACATGTGATTTAGAGCAACCACACATCTGCCAACAACCTTCTGCCAGTTTATTGTTCATCCTCTGACCTTTGTGGATAGAAACTCAGGACATTTGTCCAGCTGCACCATGGAGGACATGTCATTCTTGCTTAATATAGAATTTCAGCTGCCCAATGGTTTGGTTTCTCCTTTGTTGTATTATTTTTTTTTTGTAATGCACCAGATGTTTTCTGGTTCAGGAGGTAGAGCAGAAAGGAAGAAAGTCCGCACCAGAGTGCTCCAGGGACAAAAATTTAATCTAAAAGGACCTTCAAATGGTAATGTTTCAGGCCACAATGATCTTCTTCAGACTTAATGAGGAAATGCAGTACACATGTATAAATACCCGCCCACCACTCAAAATGGTCATGTGGGTAATATTGCCCGATGCCCAAATTAGGGAAGGGGACATGTGGGCATGTAAACATAAATACAAATCTTCATACAGACTGGAGAGTGGTCTATACTTAATACACTGATACCAAAAACATAGAGGATAAGTGAAGACAATGTTTAAGTAGACTATACATCATAAATCATACATCATAAATACAAACATGTGGACTGCAAATAAAAGAAGGTCTAGAATGTAATAAGATAGTGGAAAATAAGTAAAAGAAAATATGCAATAGTTAATAGTAAATACAGTCACAATGGAAAAGGGCAATATTAATAAGAAATATAATATGAGAGATAAAATCATGGGACAAAAGAATCAAGTAAGACACTGTACAGTGATGTAGTAGTGGCAGGGAACAAGGACCGGTAAATTGGGGAATTACAAAAAGGGTCTCAAATCGAATTCTTTGTTGAGACCACAAGGAGATAAGGTATTGAGAGTACAGATCCAGTACGCTTCTCTCTTTAATAAGAGAGAATTGACATCACCTCCACATCGCGGTGGTTTTATGGCTTTGATCCTGCAATAATGCAGAGTCGATACGTTATGTGCAGCTTGTGTGAAATGTGTTGCAATGGAACTTTTGGTATCATGGTTACAGATATTGGAACGATGTTCTGATATTCTGGTTTTGAAAGGGCTTGTGGTTTTATAAACGTAAGCCAAACCGCACAAATATTTAAGCAAATAAATAACGTTGCTGGTTTGACATGAAATGACGCCTTTGACATTATAAGGTTTTCCAGACCGAGGGTGATGAAAGATTTTAGTTTTATGGGTAAAATTGTATTGTGTACAATGTCCGCAACGAAAATTACCAGAAGGGATATGATTTAAGAAATGCCTAGCTTTAAGGGTCAGGAGACAAGATTTCACTAGAAAGTTTCTCAGATGTGGAGGTCTCTTATATACAAAACGCAGTGGTGCCTGCAAACATTTAAGGAAAGAATGTGAGCTAATGATATGCCAGTGTTTTTTCATAATGGCTTGTAATGCCCTAGAAAAAGAGGAATATTGTATGATGCAGTTAATGAAATTATCCACCTTTTTAGATTTAATATTATGTAAACAGTCTAGTTGTGAAATATCTGAAAAACGATCACGTGCTTCTCTGATTCATTCTAGTTTATATTGTCTAGCCATTAAGCGTTGTTCTAAGATGTCGGATTGTAATTGGAAATCCTCATTGGAGCTACAGATACGTCTAATGCGGTTGAATTGTGATAGGGGAAAGCTATTTTAGAGCAGGGGGATGGAATGACTTACCTTGAAGTATAGTGTTTCAGGAGGTAGAGCAGATCATCTGCTCTACCTCAGCCTTCTGATCATCTGCTAATCAGAAGGCTGGTGGTTCAATCCCTGGCTGCTCTAGTCTGCATGCCAAAAGTATCCTTGGGCAAGATACTGAGCCCTGAGTTGCTCTTGATATGTTCATCGGAGTGTGATTGTGTGTGTGAATGTTAAAAAAGAAGCACTTAGACATAGAAAGTCCGTGTGTGAATGGGTGAATGAGACATGCTGTGTAAAGCACTTTGAGTGTTCATGTAGAGTAGAAAAGCACTATATAAGACCCAGTCCATTTACCAAGTCTGAACTGAAGGCAAGTCAGTTAAACAACCGGACTCTTAGCCATACTGTTGTAATAAGTGTAGAATATGCTTTGAGCTTGTTTTGCCTAAGTAACCAAGGATTTTTCTCTTTTTTCTTTCTTTCTTTCTTTTTTTTAACCAAAACTTGTGTCTGTCATTAGTATTAATGGTACATTCACAAATGTGCAAGTTCCCCACTAATGCACTGCCATACAAAGCCGCCTTTGGAACTGTGCACCAAAAAACAACCTGTATGACCTTCTCTTTATTATGGTGAACATGGCATCCATGGTCTTTAAAAAGAATTTCAAATGACCAAATTCTTAAATTAGCTCAGGCCTAAAAAAAAAGCAGCTGGAGTTTTGCATTTGTGGATTCACTGATGATGGTTTTCAGAAGTGTCTCTGAGCCCATACAGTGATTTCCACAACAGCCACAACAGGATCATGTTTTTGTTTTTTGTTTTTTTTTAATGCAGTGCCGCCTGAAGGCCTGAAGATCACAGCCATTCAATACTGATTTCAATTTTTACCGTTTGGGTACAGAGATTTCTCCAGATTCTCTGAAGGTTTTAATGATATTATGTACCTTAGATTATAAAATCACCAAGTTCTTTGTAATTTAATGCTGAGAAATGTTATTCTTGAAATAGCTGAACTATTTGCCCACACTATTTTTCGCAGAGGGGTGAACTCCACCCCTTCTCTTTATTTCTGAAAGACTCAGTTTTTCTGGGTTACTTTTTTTATACCCAGATATGTTACTAATTAACATTAGTAGTCTTTAGTTGTAGGTGTTCCACAGTCTGTTTTTAAGTGTTACAAAACTTTTCTAGTCTTGTTGCCCCTGTCCTAGTTTTTTATCAAAATGAGCATATATTTTTCAAAAAACAGATCTTCTCAGTTTTAGCAGTTGACATGTTGTCTTTGCCATATTTTCCATTAAGTATAAGGTTCAAATAATTGGAAAATTATTGTTAATGTATTTATTTGCATTTGAATACAGTGTGTAAATGTAATTATTGGAAACAGAGTTGTAAAAGCACTGTCAGATTTCTTATGTAACCTAATTTCACAGAGTAACCTGATTTCTTATGTAAACATGTGATTTGGGTATTTGCCAGTTATGTGTCAATATTTAAAAACCTTACTGACTTCAACGTTGAAAACATCTTGTTTTAATATTGTAACAAAACAGCAGCTTTTTGCTGCTCCAGCCTCATAAAGACATTTGCTTACAAAATCCATATCAGCCAATTTATAATTACTAGGCATAGTATGTCCATAAAATTTTAAAAGAGAGCAAAGCATTTATACAGTTATAGATCTGTTTAAATCCAGTATACCTCTACTGACAGTTAGCAGTGCTACTGTTTTCCATTGTTATAGATTAAATCAGATTCAAGTAATATAAATTTAGATGACTTTGTTATATAACTGTTGCAATCATAGTAAGTCAGTCAAAGTAAGTAAGATGAGGTATCCCATGCTGACAACCACAAAAACCCTCTTTAATTATCCTCATTTTATTCACCTAATCCATACACCCCCTTGTGAGATATGTTTGTCTTCTCTTTTCTGTCCTATCACACAGTCCATCTTTGTCACATTCTCATCATACTTTCAGAATTCTTCTAAGGTCAGCTGAGGTGCTTAATCTGGTATCACTGATTTTAAAAAGAAAAACAAAAGCATTAAATTGCCTTCTTGTCTTCTGACTGTCACGGATGTCATCAAGTGCTGTGCAAAGACATGAGGGAGCGCTTTCTAGCCTTTCAGGAATGTGCTACTGTACCTCCACATCAGCACTTGCATGTGACTGAAAGCAGTTGCATTCCACCTTGTTAAGATAACATTTGACAACTGTTTGATATGTGGATGGTTGTCACACCATGAATGCGCAATTACAGCCACCCTTCATGTAATCAAAAATGATTTGGCCATGCAGTCCAGGTACCCTTTTACTGTTGGAGCCCTGACAGGTCTATTATGACCAATTATGACACACACAAAGTAGCCCTTTCTCATCTCCAAGTCCTCCCTTATAAGCTACAGCAGAGGTCATGCCTCCTCTTTCAGTCATCTTTGTATAGTAAGTAACTGTCTGGTATGCAGAGGATGCCCCATTAACTGTCATTGCAGGGGACAATTACCTCGTCTGACCTGGCAAAAGATTAGATAGGCCTGGAGGGACAGAGCTTTCCTTACTGGATTGTTAGACATTCCTCATATAAATTTTCTCCTGGACCTTTCGCTTTCATTTGATTCCGATCCCATCTACTTTCCCCAGCCTGTGTGTGTGTGTGTGTGTGTGTGTGTGTGTGTGTGTGTGTGTGTGTGTGTGTGTGTGTGTGTGTGTGTGTGCTTGCGTGTGTGTGTGCGTGCGTGTGGGTTTTGGTTTTTTTTACTTTATTTATTTATTTATTTTTAAAGGCATGCCAAATACAGGATGCATTTTCAGCACACAATCACCTCATCAGTACATCACCTAATTTCTTTGGCTTTTCATTTTTTCTCTCTCCTACTCTGCTTTGCTTGTATTGTCTCACACAGCCTATTTGTCTGGTTTCCTGCATGTCTGACATGCTCAGGGAGATCCTATCTTCTCACAGTGTCTGCTCCCTGAGAGTTTGAGAACAACAAGTAAGGGTACCATCAACTATTTTGTTTGTTCTTTACCATTTATTTTATCACCAAACAAGCTCTTATCTCAGTGTCACCTCTTCCAAAAGTTATTCTCTGTGCCTCTCAGCCTAGTTTGACATTGTTATTCACCTCAGTCAGATCTTTTGATCTGTGAGATTAACACTACAGCCCAGTCACAATAATGTTTGTTTGCATTTGAAGCAGCTTGCTTCTGCTCTCCATGGTTCTGAGGTGAAGAAAATACACAGATTCTAACCCCTATCCAATATACTGGTTCCAGAGCCCAAGCCATGCATTGAGTCGACCTTTTGACCTCACGGACTAGCTCAGGTTCCTTCCCCACCAGAGAGGTGGTATTTCATGTCCCAGTAGTTTCAATAGCTAGGGATTGGACCTCCAGGGCCTTCGTCCTTGACTGCCACCTGATGCGCATTGCACCCAACAGTTACACTACTTCTTCTGGGTGGTGGGCTTATGTTGCCTCTTCAGGCTGCACCAAGGATGCCACATGGGCAAAAGCCTGGCCATGTTACTAATCTGATCTCCTTCAGGCACCTTCCCCAGGCCTGGCTCTAGAGCGAGGCCTGCATCCTGCATACTTAAAAGACCATCCAGTCTGTTGTCAGGTAACAGTTTTCAACGACATATGGAGCCAAACATCAGTGGGCCTCATTCACTGATATTTTAAGACTGTTCTTACCCTTTGCAAAAACAAGTTACCAGTGGATTCATGAAATGAGTGGATCAGAGATTATCCAAGAAAATTAATGGTTCGCACACTGCAGAATTCCAAATTGATTTAAGTTCTGCAGTGTGTGAACTGTTTAATCATTTCTTTGGTTTTATATTTTTTCAGCTCAGTACTTGCCCCACATGGTGGTGAGGATGTGCATGGATTTTTTTCCTGTTTTTTCAGAAGTAATCTAAACCAGCAGGCTTGCACAATTTACACACTATCTGCATACTGCCATACCCCCTGTTCTCTATATAAGGAAACACATTTACCTCCCGGTGAAGTTGAGAATGGGCAAATTCCCATGCATACTTGAGAGGATAAAGAGCTGGTCCATATTTCTGCAACCAGGATGAAAACCGTATTGTTCCTCCTGAATGTGAGGTTCACCTAACAGATGAACTCTCCTTTGCAGCAACCTGGCACAGACCTTCCCAGGGAGGCTGGGGAGAGTGATCCCCTTATAGTTGGAGCACACCCTTTGTTCCCCTTTCCACCATCCCAGTCTGCCAATCCAGACAATCAACAATAGAGGTATGGAACATGGTCCATTCGGGTTCAATATCCCCAGCCTCCTTCAGGATGCTGTTGAAGATGGAAGATGGAACTTGAAGATCTTGTGGAATGGGGCCTCTGTTAGGTGTCCCCAATGCACCCTCACTGTATGTTAGAGTCCTCCCCCACTCCCTGATCCAACTCACCATCAGGTTGTGATCAATTGACAGCTCAGCTCCTCTCTTCACCCACGTGTCCAGAACATGCGGTCATAGATCTGATAATACTATTACAAAATCAGTCAGTGATCTGCAACCTACGGCGTCCTGGTGCCACGTGCACTTATTAACATCCTTATATTTGAACATGGTGTTTGTTATGGACAAACTGTGATTTGCACTGAAGTCCAATAATAGAACACCATTTGGGTTCAGATCAGGCAGACAGTTTCTCCCAATCACGCCCCTCCAGGTCTTACTATCGTTACCCACATGAGTGTTGGAGTCTCCCAGTAGAACGATGGAGTCACCAAATGGAGCACCTTTGAGCACCCCACCCAGCGACTCCAAGAAGACTCTGTACTCTGAATGGCTGTTCAGCACATTAAACTCAAATGACGGTCAGGAATCGTTCCCTGGCCTGAAGACACAGGTAAACAACCCGCTCGTCGATTTATAAAAACTCCAATGTACAGGCAGCAAGGCAAGGGGATACAATGAGACCCACCCCTGCCTGCTGCATTTCACCAAGGGCAACTCCAACTGTAAGAGAGTCCAACCCCTCGTCAGGAGATTGGTTCCAGAGCCCAAGCTGTGCATTGAAGTGAGCCTGACTAGCCGATATCTCTCAACCTTGCACACTAGCTCAGGTCCCTTCCCAAAAGAGAGGTGACATCCCATGTTCCATTCACCAGCCTTGCTAGCCAGGGATCGGTCCACCAGGACCTCCGCCCTTGGTCGCTGCTCGACACGCACTGCTTCTGATTCCTATGGAGCCTCCTGTGGGTGGTGGGCCTACAGGAGGGTGGGTCCATGCCTTCTTTTCACCACCATAGGCTAAGGCCCTTTCCTCAGGTCTGGCTCCAGGGTGAGGCCCCGGTAACCATATTCTGGGCAGTCTAAACTGCTCTCTTGGGCTTTCGCTCATAAGGGTCATTTGAATTGCTCTTCGTCTGCCCCTCCGTCTGCCCCCCCCCCCCCCCCCCCCCCCCCGACAACATATCCCCCAGGATCCCTGGGACACACAAACCCCTCTACCATGGTAAAGTGGTGGTTCATTGAGAGGTAATAATAAATTATTCTTATTGCTCCTTTTCTTGTTCTTCTTCTTCTTAATAGTAGTTGTTTGAAAAGTATGAATTGAGGTACGATATTAATGAATCACTGATTTCTGTGTGAACCATTTGTATGGATGATTTAAACACAGATTTGTGTCTATGCACTGTTTGTGAATGATACCCAAATGTCTTCTTTAGGAAAAGCCTTGCTTTTTTTGTTTTGTTTTAAGCAAGACAATGCCAATCCACATTTTGCATTTGTCTTGTTGTCTTTATACAATTTTCAACTAAATTTAGACTTTCAGTCACGGAGTCATGGTGTTCTGTTTTTTACACTTCAGCCAACCTCCACACTATTGTGGAAATTTTGTTAGCAAGTGGAATGTGAAATCATGTTTCTTTTCCAACTGTTTTTGTGGCATGTGTCACGATTTCTGCTAGAATTATGCTTTTTTGGCATGTATCAAGATTTCTGCTATGATTATGCTTCTGATAGTCACTTGTTCTGTTTTTCTCTGTCTTCACTTCCCGCCTCTCCAGGTCCAGGACATGTGTTTCAGCCAGGACAGTCGCTGGGTAGCCATCAGCACTCTCCGTGGTACCACACATGTATTTCCCATCAATCCCTATGGCGGTGCACCATGTGCCCGGACTCATATGTCCCCACGTGTGGTCAACCGTATGTCTCGCTTTCAAAAGAGTGCTGGATTGGAGGAGATTGAACAGGAGTTGAACAGGGCAGCTGCTTTAGGAGGAGGAGCAGGCAGTGGAAGTATAGGAGGAACTGGCTGCATCCTGGGTGGAGGAGGCATTGGAGGCCGCTGTAGCCCCATACCTGGCCTGTCCAGCAGCCCCTCAGGATCTCCACTACACGGTAAGGAGCCTGAAGGGCTTAGAAGTGAGAACCTTATTGATATTGTTTCTTTTTTAGATGTCCAAGTTGACATCTCAGTAGATACAGTTGTGGTCAGAAGTTTACATACAGTCATTATGGGCTTGAATGTATAATGGTAACTTTGGACTTTTAATGATTTCTTTGTTCGCTTGTCGAGGTGAAATAATTGTATAGCACATATCTTTAATGACTTTAAAAAACAAGAATTGGGCCTGCACGTTTAAATTTATTTTTTGACTTTCTCTAATCCATGCAGGGTCAAAGGTATATAAACAGGCTCAAATAGGACTGCCCCTCCCTGAGCCTGGTTCTGCTGGAGGTTTCTTCCTGTTAAAGGGAGTTTTTCCTTCCCACTGTCACCAAGTGCTTGCTCATAGGGGGTCGTTTTGAACGTTGGGTTTTCTCTGTAATTGTTATATGGTCTTTACTTTACAATATAAAGCGTCTTGAGGCAACTATTTGTTGTGATTTGGTGCTATATAAATAAAATTGAATTGAATTGAATATACCCCAACTAACATTTGGTTAAATGTCCCTCAACAAGTTACACTTTGACCAGATGATTTTGGTAGCCATCATCATGGCATAATTCTGACAATATTCAACAGCTGATCTTGGCAGAATTTGTATAATTCATTTAAGGTGATTAGTTTCCTGGCACAGAACCAGCTTATAAGTGGAGTCCACAAATTTTCAGTGGGTTGAAGTTGGGGCTTTGAGAAGGCCATTCTGGAAGTTTAATTTTAGCCTGCTTTATCCATTCCAAAATCAGTGTCATTGTCTTATTGGAACACTCAATTGTGTCCAAGTTTCAACTATCTCATTTTTGATTTGTGGTAAAGATGAAGAATTTGGAGTCCTGCTTCTTCATTATTCCATCCACCTTGTGCAGTGTACCTGTAGTGCTGCCAGCAAGACAACCCCAGAGCATCACCACCACCATGCTTGACGGAACAGTGTTCTTCAGTTTGAAAGCCTTACCTTTGGTACTCCAAACATACCTCTTGTCATTGTGGCCAAATAGCTTAAACCAGGGGTCGGCAACCTGTAATCCGGAAAGAGCCATTTGAACCCGGTTTCCACGGAAAACAAAACAGCGAGAGCCGCAAATACTAGTGGAAGCCGGTAGTGGCTACCACGAGTGACGCATATATTGGAAACTAAAATAAATAAATAAATAAAATGATTTTATTTTAATATTTCAAGATCACTATAATGTTCCAATTTAATACTACAAGAAAAAACGAACTGACAAAAATAAAATGCACTTCAATTGGATACTTATAATTTACTTCTGCGAGCGGCACATAGCTGCAGATTAAGCCTGAATGACCCACATGCAGCTCTGGAGCTGCGGGTTGCCGACCCCTGGCTTAAACCTTTATCTGCAAAGTTCAGTCAAGTTTGAAGGTGTCAGTTTTAGAGCCAGGAGTTCTTTCTTGGTCAGGACTCTGTCTATGCAGATGTAAAACTTGTGTCACTGTGAACAGCTGGTGTTCCAGCAGGTTCTAGTTCATGGCAGACATGAGCAGGCTTGAGCTTTAAATTTGGGTCTTATTCCAGACTTTGGCAAAGTTGTGAGACATCTAAATAACTTGTAGTTATGTACAATTATTTGAATTGATCTTGAAATCTGCATTTGTTTAGAAATGGTTTCAAGAGACCTTCCCAACTTGGGTAAATCTACAGTTCTCCCTTATAGATCTTCACTAACTTGGACTTCTCCAGTGTTTGGAGTATTGATCAATCTAATGAGCACAATAATAGCAATAGCAAATAATTTTTATGATGGCAAAGATAAACTACTAGCTGAAGTCAATCATGATCACTCACAAGTAGTTAATAGACCTTGACCTTATAAAGGTAAAATACCTTGTAGAACAGGGCTCTTCAATTCCAGGCCTCGAGAGCCCCTGTCCTGCAGGTTTTAGATGTGTCTCTGCTTCAACACACCTGAGTCAAATATAGAAGTCATTAGCAGGACTCTGGAGAACGTGACTGCATACTGAGGAGGTATTTCAGCCATTTGATTCAGGTGTGTTGGATCAGGAACACATCTAAAACGTGCAGGACAGGAGTTGAAGAGCCCCGTTGTAGAACATTCAGCGCTACTTATTAAAAATCTTTTGACTGGTACTGTATACTGTACAATCATTCCAACCTGGAAAAAAAAAAAAACTTTTTAAAAAAATTATTAAAAAACAAAAATTACCATTACATTTATGTCCGTGATGATTGTATGTAAAGATCTAACCACAGATGTATTTGGTGAATAGCAGAATGCAGGCTTGTTCACAGGGTCTTAATGTTATATATTAACAGTTCATGGCCACAAAGGATGCCATTTTGACCAAATATATGTCTTTGGTTGAATCCTTAGCATTTCACTCTCATCTTTATGGTGAGAAAAGTGAGAAATAATTGTGTTACCCATGATCAGGGGTGTCACAGTACATGATTGTTCCAAAACTAGTACAGCATGCTCAGAATGATAAGTACCTTCCTCAGTTCAGCAATCTCAAGTTTTTTAAAGCAATTTTTTTTAGCCAGGATGACAGGACCCTCATTTTTGAGCATTAGGTTAATACACAGAGAGCAAATTGAATATAGGTGAAATGAACGAGAGCAGAGCAAACAAATTAAGGCAGGAATTAACACCAAAAGGTAATGATCAACAAAATAAAACAGGAAATAGCAGAAATACAAAACCATTTCCATTTTTTTTTACTTTTTTACTTCTCATGCCTTGAAAACCAAAGTACCTACTGATCCATGACTTTCTGATGCTGTTATAACCCTGTCATAATCTCAGTTACCGACAAGTTCTCTCATGTGATGTGCTGAAATCATAATGTGTGATGTGTTTGCTTCATAAATTACTTTTGAAGCAAACACATTACTTATGAAGGCCGATGCCTGTTTTTGGCTGATTTAGACTTCTGTGGTGAATCTTTGTAGTGCCTTGGAAGTAACCTACACAAGTGGCTAATGCCGTGGCCAGCATTTGTGTGTTCTGTTTTATGTGTTAATTACCATGTGGTTGTGTCCTAGTGTTTTATATGGTATGTTAGCCACAATATAAACAAATAAAATGCTGGTACTTTTTTTT